>NW_027519713.1:17500-32500 GCF_043159265.1 Tasmannia lanceolata | reverse complement strand
TAAATGAAATAGTAAAATGATTATTCATCGAATGACTATTCATCTATTGTTATTTTATTGTATTTTCAAATAGGGGGCAGGAAGGCTCTATGGAAAAATGGCGGTTCAATTCGATGTTGTCTAACGAGGAGTTAGAACACAGGTGTGGGCTAAGTAAATCAATGAACAGTCTCGGTCGTGCTATTGGAAATACCAGTGGAAGTGAAGACCTCATTATAAATGATACGGATAAAAACATTCATAGTTGGAGTGATAGTGGCAGTTATAGTTGCAATAATGTTGATGATTTATTTGGTATCAGGGACATTTGGAGTTTCGTCTCTGATGACACTTTTTTAGTTAGGGATAGTAATGGGGACAGTTATTCCGTCTATTTTGATATTGAAAATCAGATTTTTGAGATTGACAATGATAGTTCTTTTCTGAGTGAACTAGAAAGTCCTTTTTCTAATTATCTGAATTCTAGTTATCTGAATAGTGGGTCTAAGAGTAACAATCGCTATTATGATCGTTACATGTATGATATTAAATATAGTTGGAATAATCACATTAATAGTTGCATTGATAGTTATCTTCATCCTGAAATCAGTATTGAGAGTTATATTTCAAGTAGTAGCGACAATTACGGTGACAGTTACATTTCTAGTTTCATTTGTAATGAAAGTGTAAGTGTTAGTGACAATGGGAGTTCAAGTATAAGAACTAGTGGTAATGGCAGCGATTTCAATATAAGAGGAAGATCTAATGATTTCGATATAAATAAAAAATACAGACATTTATGGGTTCAATGCGAAAATTGTTATGGATTAAATTATAAGAAATTTTTTAGGTCAAAAATGAATATTTGTGAACAATGTGGATATCATTTGAAAATGAGTAGTTCAGATAGAATCGAACTTTCGATTGATCCGGGCACTTGGGATCCTATGGATGAAGACATGGTCTCTATCGACCCCATTGAATTTCACTCGGAGGAGGAACCTTATAGAGATCGTATCGATTCTTATCAAAGAAAGACAGGTTTAACCGAGGCTGTTCAAACAGGCATAGGTCAACTAAATGGTATTCCCATAGCAATTGGGGTTATGGATTTTCAGTTCATGGGGGGTAGTATGGGATCCGTAGTAGGCGAGAAAATAACCCGTTTGATCGAGTATGCTACTAATGGATCTCTACCTATTATTATGGTGTGTGCTTCTGGAGGAGCACGCATGCAAGAAGGAAGTTTGAGCTTGATGCAAATGGCGAAAATATCTTCCGCTTCATATAATTATCAATCAAATAAAAAGTTATTCTATGTATCAATCCTTACATCTCCTACAACCGGTGGAGTGACAGCCAGTTTTGGTATGTTGGGAGATATCATTATTGCCGAGCCCAATGCCTACATTGCATTTGCGGGTAAAAGAGTAATTGAACAAACATTGAATAAGACAGTACCCGACGGTTCACAAGCGGCTGAGTATTCATTCCATAAGGGCTTATTCGATTCAATCGTACCACGTAATCCTTTAAAGGGTGTTCTGAGTGAATTATTTCAGCTACATGGTTTCTTTCCTTTGAATCAAAATTCAAGTAATGAAAACCTATAATAGAATAAAATAAATCGAATCGAAGTGTTGTATATTTCTATATCTCCCGAGAACCTCCATTTTTGACTTGACTATGAATTCCTGTTGGATCAGATTCTAACGAATTTTTGGGGAACTCATAATAAACCCCTTATTCTCCTTATTAAAATAAAAAGATAAGGACGGGAGAACAAGAATAATAAAGCGGATTATCATACGTATATTTCGTGTAGAAAGATGAATAGGTACATTTATTTAGTTCTACATTCCTTGAACTTATTATATACTTATAATACTTATAATAGATAGACTTATCATAAGATATCTTTTATAACAGGAGATATCTTTTATAACAGGTACAAATATTAAATCGAGGCACCTATTCTATGACAGATCTCAACTTACCCTCTATTTTTGTGCCTTTAGTGGGCCTAGTATTTCCGGCAATTGCAATGGCGTCTTTATCTCTTCATGTTCAAAAAAACAAGATTGTTTAGATCCGATGGGACTAAATCTCATCAATTTATTTCAACACTTGGACTTGGATCATAATACAGATACCTATTTAGTGGAATATGGTACGATATGTGGCTCCCCTCGAACACAAAAATAATACAAATAACAAATAAAAAGGAAAAGGCTGTTATGTTATGCATGCAGATACATGATCTATGGATAAATGCATGTATATGCGGGTATAGCTGTTTTAAAATAGATCGGCGGATATCTATATCTGAAATAGAAAGTAAATGTATCTATATGTTATGTAGATATACATAATGGGATCATATGAAGGGGATGTTATTATTTTATATCTAACCAATTCGATGAATTACTGCTAAGGGTTCACATCATAATAGTGCTAGTTGATGAGAGTTACTTCGGGAGCCAAAAAGGTAAAGTCAAATTCATTTGGCTTATTCTCTCAATTCCAATAGAATGCAACTGGATCTAGTATGAACTGGCGATCAGAACGTATATGGATAGAACTTATAACGGGGTCTCGAAAAACAAGTAATTTCTGCTGGGCCTTTATCCTTTTTTTAGGTTCGCTAGGATTCTTATTGGTTGGAACTTCCAGTTATCTTGGTAGGAATTTGATATCCTTATTCCCGTCTCAGCAAATAATTTTTTTTCCACAAGGGATCGTGATGTCTTTTTATGGGATCGCGGGTCTGTTCATTAGTTCCTATTTGTGGTGCACAATTTCGTGGAATGTGGGTAGTGGTTATGATCGATTCGATAGAAAAGAAGGGGTCGTGTGTATTTTTCGTTGGGGATTTCCTGGAATAAATCGTCGAATCTTCCTTCGATTTCTTATGAGAGATATCCAGTCGATCAGAATGGAAGTTAAAGAGGGCCTTTATTCCCGTCGTGTCCTTTATATGGAAATTAGAGGCCAGGGAGCTATCCCCTTGACTCGAACTGATGAGAATTTGACTCCACGAGAAATTGAACAAAAAGCTGCCGAATCGGCCTATTTCTTGCGTGTACCAATTGAAGTATTTTGAAATAAACTGTGATGAAGAATGAATGTTTTCTTTCTCAGTATGAGGGAAGGAGCTCAGGAATCCCCTTTTACTTTTAATATAAGCGAAGTTTCTTCGGAACGTTCATTCGAGCAAATCATGTTAGATTCTATTTCACCCGTTCTGTTGGTAATGCCGCTGTACTGTGGCCTATAGAATAAAGCAAGCAAGCAGGCATATATGGAACAACCATAATAAGAAGCAAGTTTTGTCCACCAAAACTATTTTTATGCATATGGAACTCAACTCAATTCTTTCATATTAGTAAGAAGTCCAATAAGTATGTATTCATCACACATATCAGAACATTTCGGAATACAGTACAGAATTCATCTTTTTAGGCCCAATATTTTGAATTGATACGTTAGATACAGATGGATCATCTCTCATAAATTATCTCCCTTTTGTCATTTGTCAATCGATCTTTCTTTTTATCTTATCCTCTCTTTTGCTCCTTGATGGCCAAACGATTGGATCTTTCATAACCATCCAATTTCTCTCTCCTTTTGCCACTCCTTTCGGATTTCATCATCAATATTCTTCAAAAATATCCCTTCAATTATTCCTGGGCTGTGGGTAGCCAGCCAAACATTTCGAAATAATTGATTGATCGAGGGGGAGTTTTTTTGTCTCAAAATCCGAATAATATTCATTACTTCAAGTGGTTGCATTCATCGAAAGGAACAAATGAAGATGCAATTGGTTCGAATTTGACCATGGGATATCTGGAAACAATATTTGATTATTTCTTTCATTTGAAATGGGCCCTTATTTTTTCATTTCATTTTTATTTGATTCTATTTCTATATTCTTTCCAGATCCAAGGACTAAACAATGAAAAAAAAAAAGTGCCAAAAAAGAAAAAAGCATTGACTCCCCTCCCATATCTTGCATCTATAGTCTTTTTGCCCTGGTGGATCTCTCTCTCATTTAATAAAAGTCTGGAACCTTGGGTTACTCATTGGTGGAATACCAGGCAATCCGAAACTTTTTTGAATGATATTCAAGAAAATAACGTTCTAGAAAGATTCATAGAATTAGAAGAACTATTCCTGTTGGACGAAATGATAAAGGACTACCAGGAGACACAGATACAAAAGTTTCGTATAGGAATCCACAAAGAAACGATACAATTGATCAAAATGCACAATGAAGATCATATCCATATCATTTTGGATTTCTCGGCAAATATAATCTGTTTCGCTATTCTAAGCGGTTATTCTATTCTGGGTAATGAAGAACTTCTCATTTTGAATTCTTGGGTTCAGGAATTCCTCTATAACTTAAGTGACACAATAAAAGCTTTTTCTATTCTTTTATTAACTGATTTATGTATCGGATTCCACTCGCCTTATGGTTGGGAACTAATGATTGGCTCGATCTACAAAGATTTTGGATTTTCCCATAACGATCAAATTATATCTGGTCTTGTTTCTACCTTTCCAGTCATTCTAGATACAATTTTGAAATATTGGATCTTCCATTATTTAAATCGTGTATCTCCTTCACTTGTAGTCATTTATCATTCAATGAATGAATGAAGAACTCATTTGATCCGCTGATATCAATCAAATAATCCCACTCTTTATACTTTTACCCGTCCAGGGAATTCGATTCCTCCTATATTCCAGTACAATTATTCCAGTACAATATCAGAATCGTGGATAGGGAACTATACTATACTAACTATATTAGCTACCTACCTAATTTATTGTAGAAATTTCCGGGATCAATGATTGGACCATGCAAAATAGAAATACCTTTTCTTGGGTAAAGGAACAAATGACTCGATTCATTTCCGTATCGATCATGATATATGTAATAACTAGGACATCTATTTCAAATGCATATCCTATTTTTGCGCAGCAGGGTTATGAAAATCCACGAGAAGCAACTGGGCGTATTGTATGTGCCAATTGCCATTTAGCTAATAAACCCGTGGATATTGAGGTTCCACAAGCTGTGCTTCCTGATACTGTATTTGAAGCAGTTGTTAGAATCCCTTATGATATGCAACTGAAACAAGTTCTTGCTAATGGTAAAAAGGGGTCTTTGAATGTGGGGGCTGTTCTTATTTTACCCGATGGATTCGAATTAGCTCCCCCCGATCGTATTTCTCCCGAGATGAAAGAAAAGATAGGCACTCTGTCTTTTCAGAGTTATCGCCCCACTAAAAAAAATATTCTTGTGATAGGTCCTGTTCCTGGTCAGAAATATAGTGAAATCGTCTTTCCCATTCTTTCTCCGGACCCTGCTACTAAGAAAGACGTTAACTTCTTAAAATATCCTATATACGTAGGTGGGAACAGGGGAAGGGGCCAGATTTATCCCGATGGGGGTAAGAGTAACAATACAGTCTATAATGCTACAGGAGCGGGTATAGTAAGCAGAATAGTACGTAAAGAAAAAGGGGGGTATGAAATAACCATAGCTGATGCATCGGATGGACACCAAGTAATTGATATTATACCTCCAGGACCGGAACTTCTTGTTTCAGAGGGTGAATCTATCAAGCTTGATCAACCATTAACGAGTAATCCTAATGTGGGTGGATTTGGTCAGGGAGATGCAGAAATAGTACTTCAAGATCCATTACGTGTCCAAGGGTTGTTGTTCTTTTTGGTATCTGTTATTCTGGCACAAATCTTTTTGGTTCTTAAAAAGAAACAGTTTGAGAAGGTTCAATTGTCCGAAATGAATTTCTAGATACATGGATCCATCAAATTGGTAAAAAGAGACGAACTATTGTTGATCGATGCAATTATGTATGATCAAAAAAATAATGAAAAGCTTTTTTCTTTATACTGTTTTTCGGCGAGATGTCAGGAATTGTTTGTGCCCCGTTCCTAGTAATAATATGTATATTCTGAAGAAGGCTACTTGACATTTTTTTTTTTTTCAAAAAAAAAATTGGAGTGGTGTGACTATGCCAGGCCTCTTAATCCCAGATTATAAATGCCATGTAATGCATCAATAGTTTTTGATTCTATTGTACCTAATAGAATCGAATTCTATTAGATAATAGGCAAGGAAGAAAATAAATGGCAAGGAATAAATGAAAGTAACAAATGATTCTAGGAGGGATTGCTCGTCTTACTAATCTTCCACACAAGAAAAGGAATTTTTCACCCTTTTCCTGTGTGGAAATAATAATGATTCTTGATCCTGTTCGTTAAAGATTACGATTTTCTTTTCCAGGACTATTATAACCTCTTTCTTTAGATTCATAAGCAGTAGTGGACAAACAAAAAAAAAGGGGGGGGCGGGGGGAATCACTCATTGAGCAAATAGAACTTCTTCAATGAACTTATAAAAAAAAAAAAAGCAAATTTTCGCTGTGATGAGATAATCAATAAGGATTTGGATATGTGCAAAAATCCAAGATTTTCACTTTTTTTTTTTCACCACACTCGGGCATTAAATTAAGTGTCTTTTGCTTGAAATTTTATTTATGGAGTAAGGTTCATTTCCATACTAATTGGAATTGATTTGAAGAATGTCTCATCTGTAGAAATCCATATTGTGTCATCCATAAAATCGATTGATTCCTTCTTTCTTCTTGCTTCGGAAGAGTCCGTCCATACTATAGAGGAACAGATACTATGACAATCAAGGGATTAAATTCTTCAAAAACATCATTAGAAACAAAGGAATGGGGTGGTTTTAAACATCGGATCGAAGCAAAGGATCCGTTTTGTCATTTCTACGAATCAAATATTCTTCTTATGTTGACTGAATGAATTTCCAACCTTTATGTTATGAAATGGATCAAAGTCTCGCTGGAAGAGTAAGAACTCAACAGGACCTTACCCCTCTTTGTTTTGTCTGATTCGAGGGGTAAGGTCCTGTTGAGTTCTTACTTTTTCATGTCCACAATCCGGTTCTCATCCGATCACTATAGGGATGAGCCCAATCCGGAGTATGAACCGTAAAAGAAAATACCTATTGAACCAATCACAGGAATACCAGTTACAGTACCTATCAGCCAAAGAGGAATCCTTCCAGTAGTATCGGCCATTTACCCCGCTTCCCTCCACATTTCATCAAGTGGTCATGCTAGAGACATAAACAGTCATGGATAATTATGAGGATGATATCCTTCCGAATGGGATAAGAGAATTCCTACTATTCTCTTTCTTTCTCTCAATTGAAGAAATAATTGGAAAATAAAACAGCAAGTACAAAAATGAGTAATAACCCCCAGTAGAGGCTGGTACGATTCAATTCAACATTTTGTTCGTTCGGGTTTGATTGTGTCGTAGCTCTATAATTCAGATTAGGTTTATCGTTGGATGAACTGCATTGCTGATATTGACCCCAAAAAAGAAACGGTAGGTACAGCCAGTCCGTGAACGGCCAACCAGCGCACTGTAAAAATTGGATAGGTTCGATCTATGGTCATTGAGGCCTCCTAAAAGGATCTACTAAATTCATCGAGTTGTTCCAAAGGGTCAAAACGGCCAGTTATTAATGGAATCCCCTGTCGGCTCTCTGTGAAATACTCGTTTGGCCGAGGGCTTCCAAACACATCATAAGCTAAACCCGTGCTGACGAATAACCAACCCGCAATGAATAGGGAAGGTATAGTAATACTATGAATAACCCAGTATCGAATACTGGTGATAATATCAGCAAAAGAACGTTCTCCCGTGCTTCCAGACATGCTGAGCTCCACATATTCTTGTACAGTCAAAGGGGGATCGATTCCTTGAAAGATGGGATCAGTAAATGGAAAACTACTGATATTTCATCTTTGTGAGATCGTCAATATTGTACCGAAGGTGTATTTAGAGTATACCGAATCAGTATAGCTATCCTTCCTCTGACACAGCAACGCAGTTTCAATCAGTATCGAAAAGAAATGGTACATAATTCCCCTTTTCCTTTCTTGTTACTTGTCTATGCGGAACCGCGTGTCATTCAATCAAAAATTGATCAAATTTCTGTAGTATAGGGTTTCAAGTATTGGCTTTGGACTAGAAACTGAAGTTCTTAGTAAAGTTTGAGTCAACGGGTTCTAGTTCTAATAATTAATGAACGAGATTATCATATTCCACACAATTCAATTAGATGCAAAATATAGAAATCCCCTCTCATGGTTGTAGAAAAGATATTTTTCTTTTTTTCTAATCCTTTCATTTCAAGTAATTGGTTGGTTCTACAGTAGTAGATAGTATTCGATGAAAGAAAGAGAAGAAACAATAAATAGTTTGAACAATCAATATTCGTGATGCAACCATTACTGGATTAGATCCAAAGGTTCCTTCTTGACCTAGCTACAAGGATGGAACTCCATGATATGGAAAGACAGACTGTGGAACCTAAAAGGATAATAGGAATTGATAAATTGAAAAAGAAAAGAAATAAATGGTCAAAATGGAAATTCTTTTGAAATCCAATTCTTTTATTCTATAGTTATTCAAAGATAATTTCATTTTTGAATGAAGTTACACGACACAGTTCTTCTGACTATTACTTTACTCACGAGTTGCTCAATGAATCTGTTGATTTGAAATCCCGACATTGGTAGATGTCACAGATGATAAATCAATCTTTTTTTTTTTTTCTACCTCTGCTACTCTATCTTTGTCAGTGCCGTCTATAATGACTGATGAATCAAGAACTTTCAATTGGAACTGATTCTGTCAATTGGTATTTTTTCTGATCATCACATCTCGCAAAAATTGAAACTTAGGTAAGTGCTTTATAAACATATGTAAAAAAAAAAGAACGTATCTCATTTAGCTCCTTCATGCCCACTATAACTAGTTATTTCGGTTTTCTACTAGCTGCTTCAACTATAACCCCAGCTCTATTGATTGGTCTGAGCAAGATACGACTTATTTGAAATTAATTGAATGAATAATTCATCAAAATAAATAGTTCTGTGAGATTTCAGGTATTCGATAGTTCCTTCCCGCGTTAATTACCAATTCTTGATCATTGAGATTCATGGGTGATTCGGAGTAATATTTAGGGATAGATATTACCTCTATTTTTACCCTTTCCAACAAATTGAAATGATTGAAGTTTTTCTATTTGGAATCGTCTTAGGTCTAATTCCTATTACTTTGGCCGGATTATTCGTAACTGCATATTTACAATACAGACGCGGAGATCAGTTGGACCTTTGATTGAGTAACATCTCTTTTTTGATTGACCTCCTTCTTAAGCTGCAGGAGGTCAAATTCAGGTTGCAGTTCAAGTTAGTAAAGTTATTTTATTGTGATTCAACATTACAAAAACAGAATCACGCTCTGTAGGATTTGAACCTACGACATCGGGTTTTGGAGACCCACGTTCTACCGAACTGAACTAAGAGCGCTTTCTTATGACAGGAGATACAACTGTAAAGAAAGGGATTCTTTTTGTACCCCCAATACACCTTGCATGCATGTAGTATCATAAAATGCAAAATTATGTCCAGTCCAGTCCAATTTGAATCGATCTCAACTGATCCCTCGTTACTGCCCATAGGAGAAGTAATAGGTAGGGATGACAGGATTTGAACCCGTGACATTTTGTACCCAAAACAAACGCGCTACCAAGCTGCGCTACATCCCTTTCAATTGTTGTACAGTTTCATTGTAGGGAATCCTTGTCTTGTTTTCCACATCGTTATTTCCTAATATCTAGAGACAATTTCTCTTGCCATTTCTTCTTTTTGATTTCATATAATCAAAGAATTATATACATATGAAACCTAACGTATAAAAAAATGAATATTTATCGGTAATGCTCAGTAAGAAAGGGTCATCTTTTTCTGTTTTAGGGACAAGTAGATCTAATCCACCGGATTATTGTACATATTCATTTTCATTTTAGTTCGGGATTAGGGATTTCGTGTACAAATACAAGTGATCTTTAGCTACAGATACATCTGATCATATATGTATTCCAATAAAGAAGGAGGATTTTCAATGCGAGATATAAAAACATATCTCTCCGTGGCACCTGTGCTAACTACGCTATGGTTCGGGTCTTTAGCAGGTCTATTGATAGAGATCAATCGTTTATTCCCAGATGCGTTGACATTCCCCTTTTTTTCATTCTAGTTATTGACATGGGAAGGGGTGAAGAAGATTAGAGATACAACAAATTCTCTGTGACTAATCCACCCTTTTGAATTTTTTTTTTAAGTTGTTTAGGAAGGAAAGAGAAAGAAAAGTGGATTAAACCTCAGCGAAACTCGGGCTCAGCATAGAATTAATAGAGGGAGAACAGAAATAGAAATGTGGGTCTAGGACAGGCTGTTCAAGAGCATACAAGATAGTAAATGAAATACTGACTGGGATTAGAAATAATGGATAGTTAGAAATAATTGTATTACTTATTATTACTCTATTGATTGCAGCGAAATCTTTCATAATTGGATTTCGAGTTATCAGTTAGCAACTTCTATTTATTTTTCCTTCTTTTCGTATTCTTCGATTCAGATCGAAAATAGAAGAGTGGAGGGAATCCAAAATCCAAAGGAGGTTCATGGCCAAGGGTAAAGATGTCAGAATAAGAGTTATTTTGGAATGTACCAGTTGTGTCCGAAATGATTTAAATAAGGAATCGCGGGGCATTTCCAGATATATTACTCAAAAGAATCGACACAATACGCCTAGTCGATTGGACTTGAGAAAATTCTGTCCTTATTGTTACAAGCATACGATTCATGGGGAGATAAAGAAATAGATCGAACAGAATAGAATGTCTGTTCCACCCTTCCAAGGAACAGGACAAAATTACATATAGATAGATATATAAAATATAAACAAATCAAGTACTATTACTATTTCGGTCGGATCCGAAACCGAAATGAATGAAGAAATAAGATTTTAGAGATAAGGAATAAATCATGGATAAATCCAAGCGACCCTTTCGTAAATCCAAGCGATCTTTTCGTAGGCGTTTGCCCCCAATTGGATCGGGGGATCGAATTGATTATAGAAATATGAGTTTAATTAGTCGATTTATTAGTGAACAAGGAAAAATATTATCTAGACGAGTGAATAGATTGACCTTGAAACAACAACGATTAATTACTATTGCTATAAAACAAGCTCGTATTTTATCTTCGTTACCTTTTCTTAATAATGAGAAACAATTTGAAAGAACCGAGTCGACCCCTAGAACTGCTGGTCCTAAAACCAGAAATAAATAGGCCTACTTCTCAATTGAATCAAAACTCTAATTGGAATTCAAACTCAGATTGAGGTTTTGTTCGAAAAAGCCGAGATACTTGATTGTCGCGTCGTAAGAAAAAAAAAAAAAGAATGAATGGGGAAGAAAAAATATTTTTTTTTATTGAAAAGTGTTCGTTCATTTCTAATATTTATCATATTCATTTCTACTCTACCTTCCCGGAGTTCATTCTCCGGGGAACTCCGTTTAAATCATTTCGGTGAATTCGTTCCAGTCGCCTTATTTGATAATCTCATTTGAAATCATGTAAATGCAATTCCTATTTGATATAGCTATTTGTGCAAGTATTTTACGATTAAGAAGCAACTGCCTCTTGTACAGATCGTGCATTAATCGACTATAACTATAGGATACCCCATTTTCACGAGTTACTGCATTTATCCGAGTGATCCACAAACGACGAAAATCTCTCTTTTGCCTGCATCTATCCCGATGACTGGAAACCAAAGCTCTCATTTTCTGTTGAGTAGTAGTTCGAGTAAGTCTTGAATGAGCCCCTCGAAAGGTTGATGCAAATAAACGAATTTTTGTTCGACGTCTCCGAGCTATATATCCCCGCCTAACTCTGGTCATTGAATCAAATGAAACCTTGATGAATAACTAATTGATTTCTTTTCTTTCAGTCATTCTTTTCCCCTCCCCTAGTTTATTAGTAACAAAACGGATTCTTCCGATGTATAAAATAAAAATTCCAATGGCTTTTGCTACTATGACCTTCCCAACCACGATTTTTGATTTCTTCCAGGCATTTCACCTCGGAATAAGAAATTGTACCGATATTAGATATAAAATATCTAGTAAATAGGTAGTAATAAATAGAGAAAAATGGAGAAATAAATAAATAGTGGCTTCCATCGTTTCTATGATTACTTCTTAAACGGTGAGGTCCTCTCTATACACCGGAGCTCCTTCCCCCATTTAATCAATGTTATTAGTAACTTGTACAGTTCACACTCTTTGGCTCTACCCATAAAATTATCCAGTATATAGGTCTTTTCACAATGAGATCCATCCATACAGTGACGGCATTTAATTATGAAGGTTGGCTAGGTAGCTAACCCTGTTAGTCCGTTCTTGCAAGAGTAGAAGCATAATCTTTCTGCTTTTAAAATACTATTTTCCCCGCTTAATGGATAACCATTTGCTACCAATGGGGAATTGATTTTCATCTCAAATCGAGGTGATTGGATTTGCACCAATGGAAACCATAAATTCCATACACAATAGAGGTATATGATAGATCTTTATTTTGAGATAGTGAATGGAATGGAGTTCTTCCATTCTATCCTACTCATTGGTACTGGTCATTGATACTGGAAAAATCGTCTCATTTGTTCCAGATCATGATCTGAACGAGTCGCACATACACCCTAGTACATGTTCCTCGACGCTGAGGACATCCTCGAAGGGCAGGGGATTTCGTGACATTTTTGATTGGCTGTCTTGTGTTTCTAATAAGTTGTTTAATAGTTGGCATGCTGAATCGTATACAGAATGGGCTGGTTTAGATCGATCCTAACCGGATGATTATGAATTACTTCCATTTCATATAATATTTTACCAGGTTAAGAAGATAAAATATCAAATCACGGCTCATTCGAATTATGGTTCGAAATGGAATCAAGAATTTATGTGAAATCCCCGGTATTTTCGACCGCGACAACATCAACAATGCCATGGGCTTGGGCTTCTGTTGCTGACATAAAAACATCCCTTTCCATGTCTTCGGATATAACCCATAAAGGCTTGCCGGTTCTTTGTACATAAACCCTTGTGAGGGTTTCGCGGAGTTTCAGTAGTTCTTCCGCTTCCAGGATAAATTCTCCTGTGGGTGCCTCATAAAAAGAACTAGCAGGTTGGTGGATCATAACCCTGATGATATAACATAATGAACGGTTCCTCTATCTCGCACGATCGGTCGAAGGGAAGGGATAAAGAATAACAAGAATAAAAAGATAGAATTAGAATTGAACAACCGTACAGGCATCTTTTATGCATTGCATACGGCTCCGCAATGGAATTTCCTTTTCCCTTCCATCGAAGAAAGAGACAAATAGAATCCATCAGACCCAGATCGTTGAATGATCCATTTACCATCTTTCCTTTCGGAGGAGTCAAAAAATACTATGATGGTTCCGTTGCTTTATATATTTATCTCGTCTGTGATTCAGCAATCCCAAAGTTTCTTTATGATCCGATCAAATAAGGAAAAAATGATCTTTTTTTTTTTTCATTTTCGTACTCTTTCATAACATAAATATCGGAAAGAGGCTTCTGGTGTGAAAGCAAAAAAAAGGTTTGTGACGCTGAAATGGACCCCCGATACATAAGATCAAATCGTAAATAACCTTTGTTTCATACTACTATCTCGATATATAATCTCATGTTATGTTATGAAAAAAAAATAATAGTTTGCTCATATCGAACTCGAAGTGCCATGCTATTATTACTTATTATTCATATTCCATATGGCGAAGGCATAGTCTTCTTTTTTTTTTCTCAAATAAAAAAAAACTCATTGGCGCCAAGCGTGAGGGAATGCTAGACGTTTGGTAATTTCTCCTCCGACTAGGAGAAAAGATCCCATTGAAGCGGCTAATCCCATGCATATTGTATGTATGTCTGGTGGCACAAATTGCATAGTATCATAAATAGCTATTCCTGGTATTACCCATCCGCCGGGAGAGTTTATAAACAAATACAGATCCCTGGTATCATCCTCTATACTGAGATATACCATGAGACCAACAAGTTGATTCGAGATCTCGCTATCAACCTCTTGTCCTAAAAAAAGTAATCTTTCTCGATGAAGTCGGTTGATTAGGACAAAATTGTATCCCTTAGGAACCGCACACGCACCTTTGGATGCATACGGTTCAAAAAATCAAAATTGCGAAAAAAAAAAAAGAATTCATTGAACTTATCGAACTAACCCCTCATTGATGTATTCTTTCATCGAGATCCAAATCACGATGTAATTTTCTTGTTCCTAAATGGGCCTCTTCAATTCTTTTAGGTTTATGCTCTACTCCGGGTAAAGATCTGCCCGAATTCTATTTGCACATATAGGACAAATGATCACAGTACCGCTTCTTTTTGTTCCGACTTCTTTTTTTTTTTCAATTCGTTTTCATGTTCATGCCTTCCGCCAAATATTCGACTAATCATATTATTCCATTAATTGGTAGTTTTAGAGGTATAAATAGGGATCATTTATGATACGAGTAGTAATCATACATAGATTACCAATTTGGTATTTTTTGAACGGAGCCTGGATACTTCATTTTATTGGTCCAAGCCAACCATAAATTCTTCTAATTGAGAATATTGATCCCCAACCAACAAATAAATTGATCTAATTGCATTGCACTTCACGCTCCGAATTGAATTATTGATGGTTTAATCAATCTTTCTTGGGTGAAACAGAGGATATCTCGATCGGGGGAGAGAACGGGGAAATCCCATATGACCCAATATGTCTGACAAGTCGCACTATACGTCAACCCAAACTGCATCTTCCTCTCCAGGACTCCGAAAAGGTACTTTTGGAACACCAATAGGCATAAAATGAAAGAAAAATTAAGTACTCTATTTCACTTTGATGTGGAAACGTAACAAGGGTTTATTGTCTTCATAATATTGTCGTTTATCGTATTTTATCCATAGATTGGAAGGTTCATGGAGAAGACGGGTTGAATAAAGGAAAA
>NW_027519713.1:5000-12500 GCF_043159265.1 Tasmannia lanceolata | reverse complement strand
TTTTATTCCTTTGATTCTTGCTCGAGCCGGATGATGAAAAATTATCATGTCCGGTTCCCTCGGGGGATGGATCCATAAGAATTCACCTATCCCAATAACAAAGAAACCTGACTTGAATGATCCTGTATTAAGAGCTAAATTGGCTAAAGGGATGGGGCATAATTATTACGGCGAACCTGCATGGCCCAATGATCTTTTATATATTTTTCCAGTAGTAATTCTAGGTACTATTGCATGTAACGTAGGCCTAGCAGTTCTAGAACCGTCAATGATTGGTGAACCAGCAGATCCATTTGCAACGCCTTTGGAAATATTACCTGAATGGTACTTCTTTCCCGTATTTCAAATCCTCCGTACAGTACCCAATAAGTTATTGGGTGTTCTTTTAATGGTTTCAGTGCCAACGGGATTATTGACAGTACCCTTTTTGGAGAATGTTAATAAATTCCAAAATCCATTTCGTCGTCCAGTGGCTACAACAGTCTTTTTGATCGGTACCGCAGTAGCTCTTTGGTTAGGTATTGGAGCAACATTACCTATTGATAAATCTCTAACTTTAGGTCTTTTTCAAATTGATTGAACTGTGAAATACCATGACGTATGTATCTAGGGAATAGTCGCTTCAAAATGAATCCTCCCTAGATACATTTCTTAAATTTCATTATAGATCCATTATAGATCTATTTCGAATATACGGATCGGGTTGTGCTAAAGATTCAAAACCAATTTGATTCTTCTCTTTCTTTATTTGATTCTTCTCTTTCTTTATAATTCTTCATTTCTTTCTTTATTCTTTATAAAATATAAAATAAAAAGATGAAATAATTCCAATGGATTTAAAACTTATTCTTAGGTAAATCAATTGTGAAATGTTTCTGTAAAATGTCCAATATCCGTTTTACATCTTCTATGCGCAAATGTTCAATTCTCATAAGATCTTCTTGACTCTTACTCAAAAGGTCCAATAATGTATGTATATTGGACCTTTTGAGACAATTATAGGTTCTGGGAGGCAATTCTGATTGGTCAATAAAAATACATTCCAATGCAATTCCTTTTTTGTTTTTCTTTAGATTAGCCAATTTATCCTGAAAGGTAAAAAAAGGTACAGTACCCCTGTTTAGATTGTTTAGATTGTCCTCTAAATTTATGTCCTCTTCCTCCCCATGTAGAAAAGGAATAAATAAATCAATCAAATTACGGGAAGCTTCGTGAAGTGCTTCTTTAGGAGTTAAACTTCCATTCGTCCATATTTCTAGAAAAAGTATCTCTTGTTTCTCATTCCCATTCCCATAAGAATGAATACTATGATTCGCATTTCGAACAGGCATGGATACAGCCTCTATAGGATAACTTCCATCTTGATCGTTATTTGGGGTTTTCATACGATATCCGCGATCCCTCTCGATTTGTAATCCAATACACAAATCAATTGGTTCTGTCAGGCTAGCTATATGCTGTGTAGTATCAACCATTTTCACAGAAGGTGGCGAGATGATATCTTGAGCAGTTACGCATCTCGGACCCCTGACGAAAATAGATGCGTCGCAAGTTCCATACAGATTACTTCTCAATACAATTTCTTTCAAATTCATGAAAATTTCATGTACTGATTCTTCAATACCGACTATCGTAGAATATTCATGTGGTATCTTATCAGATTTTGCGCGTGTGATACATGTTCCTTCTATTTCTCCAAGTAAAGCCCTTCGCATAGCGATACCTATCATATCTGCTTGACCTTTCATAAGCGGGGACAGAATGAAACGTCCATAGGAAAGGCGCTTACTGTCTGTTCTTGATTCAACACACTTCCACTGTAGTGTCCGAGTGGATACTGCTACTTCCTCTCGAACCATACTAATATTATTGATCAGATCATTGAATCATTTATTTCTCTTGAAATCAGTTCAATTCTTATTTCTACACACGCCTTTTTTTAGGAGGTCTACATCCATTATGTGGCATAGGGGTTACGTCACGTACGAAACTTAATAGTATACCACTTCTGCGAATGGCTCGTAATGCTGCATCTCTTCCGAGACCAGGACCCTTTATCATGACTTCTGCTCGTTGCATACCCTGATCCACTACTGTACGAATAGCATTTCCTGCTGCGGTTTGAGCAGCAAATGGTGTCCCTCTTCTTGTGCCTCTGAATCCACAAGTACCAGCGGAGGACCAAGAAACCACCCGACCTCGCATATCCGTAACAGTTACAATGGTATTGTTGAAACTCGCTTGAACATGAATAACTCCTTTTGGTATTCTACGTCCATTCTTACGTGAACTAATACGCCCATTCCTACGCGAACCAATTCTTGGTATAGGTTTTGTCATATTTTAGCATCTCATAAATATGAGTCAGAGATATACGGATATATCCATTTCATGTCAAAACAGATCCTTTATTTGTACAACGGGTCCCTTACTTTAGAAAGGCCCTTTTTAGAAAGATTACCCTTGTCTCTGTTTATGTCTCGGATTGAAACAAATTACTATAATTCGTCCTCGCCTACGGATCAGTCGACATTTTTCGCAAATTTTACGAACAGAAGCCCTTATTTTCATATTTGTCATTCCTTAATTCCGAATCTACTCTTTTGAAGAAAATAAGTCTCTTGAAATTTTGAACCTCGAATTGTATCCCCATGGAAGAAATGTTTAAAAAGTCACCTAATCGTTCGAACCTTTGTTGCGAAGTCTATAAATTATACGTCCCTTGGTTGAATCATAACGACTTACTTCGATTTTGACTCTATCTCCTGGTAGTATCCGTATAAAACTACGTCGGATCCTCCCCGAAACATAACCTAGAATCAGATCTTCATTATCTAAACGAACCCGGAACATACCATTTGGAAGTGATTCAGTAATTAAACCTTCATGAATCAATTTTTGTTCTTTCATTTCAGGTAACCCCCTTGAAGTATCAACTAATGGAGGAGGAGTGATATTAGACAACCTGCCTTTTCTCTCTTTTTCACAAATCGAAAGTTACGGATCAAATTCGGATATTCAGAAGGATCACCATATATAACATAAAATTTCTCCTCCAATTCTTTTTAGTCGAGCTTCTCGATCTGTCATTATACCTCGAGAAGTAGAAAGAATTACAATACCTATTCCACCTAAAATCCTAGGAATTCGTTTATAGTTGGAATAGATTCGTAGACCGGGTCGGCTGATACACTTTAAAATATTTCTATATGTTCCTTTCTGATTCCTTCTATGTCGCAGGGTTAAAACCAAGAAATATTTCTTGTTTTCTCGATGTTTCCTAACATTTTCAATAAAACCTTCTCGTAGAAGTATTTTAATAATGTTTTCGGTTATATTAGTAGATGCTATTCGAGCTGTTCTTTTTTTATCCATGTCAGCATTTCTTATAGAAGTTATTATATCGGCAATAGTGTCCTTACTCATGACGAACTATAATTATTAGGGCTTCCCCATTTTGATATAATCAACATGTTCTGTTTTTTTTTTTTCTTGATTTTCATTTTCACTTTCAATTTTTTTTTTTATGAATTATTAAAGGTATATGCATAAGACACAATCTACTAATGGATTTGATCTACTTCAGATACCCTACTATATAATGGTCTCATCTACTAGTCTTTATAATACCTCAGGAGCTAATGAGACTATTTTAGTGAAATTCAACTGTCTCAATTCCCGAGCGATCGCGCCAAAAACTCGAGTTCCTTTTGGATTTCCTTCTTGATCAATGACAACCGCTGCATTGTCATCATATCGTATTATCATACCGTTGTCACGTTTGAGTTCTTTACATGTACGTACAATTACAGCTCTGATCACTTCTGATCTTTCGAGAGGCATATTGGGTACTGCTTCTTTGATTACAGCAACAATAACATCACCGATATGAGCATATCGGCGATTACTAGCTCCGATTATTCGAATACACATCAATTCTCGAGCCCCGCTGTTGTCCGCTACATTCAAATGGGTCTGAGGTTGAATCATATCATTTTTTTTTTTTTGAATCTCTTATTTCAATGCAAAGGGCGAAGGAAAAAAGAAAGAAATATTGTCTGTCCAGAAATAAATAAATCTGCAATTGTATTTTTCATCAAAAATACTCCTTTCTTTTGGTTTCACATCCCTATCCCACAATAACGAATTGAGTTCGTATAGGCATTTTGCACGCAGCTATTGAAATAGCTGCTCTGGCTACAGTTTCTGAGACTCCGCCCATTTCATAAAGTATTCGACCCGGTTTAACGACGGATACCCAATATTCGGGGGATCCCTTACCCGAACCCATACGTGTTTCTGTGGGTCTGACTGTAACGGGTTTGTCGGGAAATATACGTACCCAGATTTTTCCACCACGACGCGCATATCGTGTCATTGCTCGTCGCCCTGCTTCTATTTGTCTAGATGTGATCCAAGCGGGTTCAAGTGCCTGAAGAGCGTATCTACCGAAACAAATACGATTGCCTCGATAAGATATTCCCTTCATTCTTCCTCTATGTTGTTTACGGAATCTGGTTCTTTTGGGGTTATAGTTGATGGTTGTTTCTCAACCCCATCTCTACTGCAGAACCGGACATGAGAGTTTCGTCTCATCCAGCTCCTCGCGAATGAAACGATTCAATAATATTACAAATACACATGTATTTAATGAATAATACACTGAATCATGGGATTTCTTGATAGTTAATCCATCATGTAGGAATCTGTATATCTTGTATATACAGCAGCTAGACGTATCTTTCTATTTCGATTTATAATTTATAGGACGTATATTTCTATTTATGGATAATGAATGCCTTTCTTTTTATAACGAATCCTTCTTTTGGCCTTTACTGAATGGAATCGCCCAAAATTTTGCAATCCAATAAGGAAAGGTTCGCGGGCGAATATTGACTCTTTAAAATCTGCTTCATTCGTAGGGTCAACCCATGACCTTTCAGAATAAATAAAAGGGTTCTTGGTTGGTTTCGCCATCCCACCCAATGAATCATTAGGATTCGTTTTTAATAGAATCTTGTGCAGTCACAGGTTCCGTCGTTCCCATAGCTTCTCCATTAATGGTTAGGTCTGAACTCTACAGTGGAGCTCCCAATTTCATTTGTTCCCGAGTCAATCTCCTCAGTCTCTATTGACTCGAGGCTCTTTATTATTTTCATTTTTCCTATGAACCGGATTCATCTACTTATAAACGAATCCGTATTGATGCTTTATCACGCTGCCTTTTATGAGATGATTCATAGACCATACATATTGGAATCATATAGCATTGATTGATATTCTCCTCCTTTCTTTCTCTCACCCCTCCTTTTACCCATATCCCTCTATTTTCGCTTTACAAACCATAATCAGATTTTTTTTTCCTTTATGAAAAAAAAAAAAACGATTTCAGTTGCTACAACTATATGATCAACACATCATATAGTGACTGCTTTCTTGGATCTCGATAATACGAAGCAATGAGCTGGTTATTAGTTCTCTAGTTATTAGTTATGGGCTGGTCCATTGTTTTTTTTTTTTTTGAATCCAACTCTAAAGAAAAAACCAACGAGTCACACACTAAGCATAGCAATTCTACCAAATGATCAATCGAATTTTTATTCAACCCTATATAATTATAATTAATAATTAGAAATAATTAATAATTCTAATTAGAATTGTTCATTTTTGATTGAAGGGAAAAAGAATGAATGAAAGAGTTTGTCATTTTTTGTTCTATCGCAGTATAGAATGGGAAGGAAAGACCCATTATTGCTCATCTACAAATATCCAAATTTTGATGCCTAATACCCCATAGATAGTTCGAACTGTATAGGAACAATGATCAATTTTAGCTCGAATGGTTTGTAGGGGAACCCTACCTTCTCTGATCCATTCGACACGTGCAATTTCTTTTCCGTCGATACGCCCTGCAATTTGCACTTGAATTCCTTTTGTATCAGCTTGTTCAGTTAATTCAATAGCTTTTTTCATTGCCTTTCGAAACGAAACTCTATTCTTTAATTGTAGAGCTATATATTCTGCAAGAATATTAGGTTGTCCATAAGGTTTTGCAACTCTTGTGATAGCAATGTTAAGTCTCCGGTTCACAGAACGAAACCCTTTTTGTACATTGATCCGTAATTCTTCGATTCCTCGCGTTCGACCCTCTATTAACAAATTTGGGAATCCAATATAGATTATGACCTGAATTAGGTCGATTTTTTTTTTAATCTCTATATGTGCAATTCCTTCTGAACCAGATCTCATATTTTTTTGTACATAATTCTTGATACAATCCCGTATTTTTTCATCTTCCTGGAGACCCCTGGAATAACTTTTGGGTTGTGCGAACCAAAGGGAACGATGACTTTGGTTTGCACCAAGTCGGAAACCAAGTGGATTTATTTTTTTTCCCATATCATATTTATCCCGATCTCTTTCTCTCTCTATATATATCTATTTATCTCTATTCCAATTCGGAAACCGAAGGAGGCAGAAGTTTATCTCTCTCTCTCTTTCTCTAGGTATCTCTCTATTATAGTATCCTTAAATACACCTTTATTCTCTAAAAGAAAATCTTGTTCAGTTTTCGTTTTAGATTGATCTTTCAAAACGATATTTATATGACAGGTGGGTCTTTTTATCGGATAACTACGTCCTCGAGCCCGAGGTTTTAACTTTTTAATGATAGTACCCCCATTGACTTCGGCTTGACTAATGACTAAATCAGCTTCGTTGAAACCCTTATTGTGACTAGCATTTGCTGCTGCAGAATAAACCAATTTTAAAATGGGATAAGATGCTCGATAAGGCATAAGTTCTAGTAGCATAAGTGTTTCCTCATAGGAACGCCCACGAATCTGATCAATGACTCTTCGTGCTTTGTGAGCAGACATACATATATGTTGAGCTAAAGCTTGTACTTCTGTACTAGAGCTCTTCTTCTTCCTATGCTTTTTCATGCTCCTCTTCCACCTTCTCCACTTTGACATAAGGGTTACCTCCCACCAATGAATGACGAGCACCTATTTCACTTTATTAACGACGAGATCCATTATTGTTTCTCGCGTGTCCCTGGAAAGTCAGAGTCGGTGCGAATTCTCCCAATTTGTGACCCACCATACGATCTATTATATAAATGGGTAAATGTTCTTTTCCATTATGAATAGCAATTGTATGGCCTATCATTGTGGGTATAATGGTAGATGCTCGGGACCAAGTTACTATTATCTCTTTCTCCTCCCTCATGTTGAGCTTCTCAATTTTTCCCAATAAATGATTAGCTACAAAAGGATTTTTTTTTAGTGAACGCGTCACAGCTGATTACTCCTTTTTTTTTTATTTACTTATGAAATAAAACTATGAAATAAAGTTGATTTACTTCAACTTAAGAAAATATTATTGTTGGTTAGTTCATGATCGAATATCATACTTTCGTTCTGTATCAATCTGAAATTAATGTACGTTCCTAAAAATAAAAATGACTTTATTGGTATTGTATGTCCATGTATCTCAGTA
>NW_027519712.1:0-12500 GCF_043159265.1 Tasmannia lanceolata | reverse complement strand
TAGCCACTCCATTTCTTTTAGAAATAAATTCTGTTTTCTGTTCAAGTAAACAAATATGACATGGTTACAGGAATCTATCCATCGCATATATGCTTCAAGGGACATCATAGCATAACCGTCGAGGTGAAGTAGGGACCTAAAAGATCGAATGGAACGATACATAGACAAGTAAATCCCTTATGAGTTCCAAGGTATTCCTTTAAGGGGATTCATCATTCGAGGGGACGTAGGCTACTCAACAATTTCACATTTTATTTATGTCGTAATTGAATAATGAATAAGTAATTCCGAAAATAAAATATAAAGTAAAAATGAATCAATGAAATATAGGTTGGTTCTCACTGGGAACTTGAGTAAGGAGTAGATTTTTATGGGGGTTTCTAGAACAAAATTTGAAAGTGAGACCCCCTTTATTTATTATTTATTTGGTGTAACTACTTGAGCCGGATGAGAGGAAACCTTCATGTCCGGTTTTTAAGGGGGGGATCCTATAGGAACCTATCCCAATTTTTCTTTTGCTAGGCCCATAGTTAAAAAACCGACTTTCTTACGATTACGAGGTTCATTCGAATATGAAATACAATCCCGGAAATATAGCATCCCACTTTTTTTTACTACCCAAGGCTTCGATACATTTCGAAATCGAGAAATCTCTACTGGAGCAAGTGCTATCAGAGAACAATTAGCCGATCCAGATTTGCGAATTATTACAGATCATTCATTGGTGGAATGGAAGGAATTAGGGGAAGAAAGGTACACTGGGAATGAATGGGAAGATAGAAAAGTTGGAAGAAGAAAGGATTTTTTGGTTAGACGCATGGAATTAGCTAAGCATTTTGTTCGAACAAATGTAGAACCAGAACGGATGGTTTTGTGCCTATTACCAGTTCTTCCTCCGGAGTTGAGACCAATCATTCAGATAGATGGGGGTAAACCAATGAGTTCGGATATTAATGAACTCTATCGAAGAGTTATCTATCGGAACAATACTCTTACCGATCCATTAACAACAAGTAGATCTACGCCAGGGGAATCAGTAATGTGTCAGGAGAAATTGGTACAAGAAGCCGTAGATACACTTCTTGATAATGGGATCCGCGGGCAACCAATGAGGGATGGTCATAATAAAGTTTACAAGTCGTTTTCAGATGTAATTGAAGGCAAAGAGGGAAGATTTCGTGAGACTCTACTTGGTAAACGGGTCGATTATTCGGGGCGTTCCGTCATTGTCGTGGGCCCTTCGCTTTCATTACATCGATGTGGATTACCTCGAGAAATAGCAATAGAACTTTTCCAGACATTTGTAATTCGTGGTCTAATCAGACAACATATTGCTTCCAACATAGGGATTGCAAAAAGTAAAATTCGGGAAAAAGAACCAATTGTATGGGAAATACTTCAAGAAGTTATGCAAGGGCACCCCATATTGCTGAATAGAGCACCCACCCTGCATAGATTAGGCATACAGGCGTTCCAACCTATTTTAGCGGAGGAACGTGCTATTTGTTTACATCCATTAGTTCGTAAGGGATTCAATGCAGACTTTGATGGGGATCAAATGGCTGTTCATGTACCTTTATCTTTGGAAGCTCAAGCAGAGGCTCGTTTACTTATGTTTTCTCATATGAATCTCTTGTCTCCAGCTATTGGGGATCCCATTTCCATACCAACCCAAGATATGCTTATTGGACTCTATGTATTAACCATCGGAAATCGTCGAGGTATTTGTGCAAATAGGTATAATCCATGGAATCACAGAAACTATCAAAATGAAACAGTTTACGAGTATAATAATAACTATAAGTATACGAAAGAAAAAGAACCCTATTTTTGTAGTTCCTATGATGCACTTGGAGCTTACCGGCAGAAACGAATCAATTTAGATAGTCCTTTGTGGCTCCGGTGGCGACTAGATCAACGTTTCATTGCCCCAAGAGAAGTGCCCATCGAAGTTCAATATGAATCTTTGGGTACCTATCATGAGATTTATGGGCACTATCTACTAGTAAGAAGTGTCAAAAAAGAAATCCTTTGTATATACATTCGAACCACCATTGGTCATATTTCTTTTTATCGAGAAATAGAAGAAGCCATACAGGGGTTTTGCCGAGCCTACTCATAAGGTACCTAAGCTAAGTAATTATGTGATACGATACCTTGTGAATTCGGGTCTCTACGGTTCAACCGGTATCCTAATTCCTGAATTGATACGTGAATCAAGATAGAGGAAAGGAAGTCTTCGAATCACTGACTCAAACCTATTGTCGAATCCTACTCAACAGAATATGGAGGTACTTATGGCGGAACGGGCCGATCTGGTCTTTCACAATAAAGTGATAGATGGAACTGCCATGAAACGACTTATTAGTCGATTAATAGATCACTTCGGAATGGCATATACATCACACATACTGGATCAAGTAAAGACTATGGGTTTCCAGCAAGCCACTGCTACATCCATTTCATTAGGAATTGATGATCTTTTAACAATACCTTCTAAGGGATGGCTAGTCCAAGATGCTGAACAACAAAGTTTGATTTTGGAAAAGCACCATCATTATGGGAATGTACACGCGGTAGAAAAATTACGTCAATCCATTGAGATATGGTATGCTACAAGTGAATATTTGAGACAAGAAATGCATCCTAATTTTAGGATGACGGATCCTTCTAATCCAGTCCATATAATGTCCTTTTCGGGAGCTCGGGGAAATGCATCTCAGGTACACCAATTAGTCGGTATGAGAGGATTAATGTCGGATCCCCAAGGACAAATGATTGATTTACCCTTCAAAGCAATTTACGCGAAGGACTTTCTTTAACGGAATATCTCATTTCTTGCTACGGAGCTCGCAAAGGAGTTGTGGATACTGCTGTACGAACATCAGATGCTGGATACCTCACGCGTCGACTTGTTGAAGTAGTTCAACACATTGTTGTACGTAGAACAGATTGTGGCACTATCCGAGGTATTTCCGTGAGTCCTCGAAATGGGATGACGGAAAAAATGTTGATCCAAACACTAATTGGTCGTGTATTAGCAGACGATATATATATGGGTCTACGATGCATTGCCGCTCGAAATCAAGATATTGGGGTTGGGCTTGTCAATCGATTCATAACCTTTCGAGCACAATCAATATATATTCGAACCCCCTTTATTTGCAGGAGTACATCTTGGATCTGTCGATTATGTTATGGTCGGAGTCCCACTCATGGTGACCTGGTCGAATTGGGAGAAGCAGTAGGTATCATTGCGGGTCAATCAATTGGGGAACCAGGGACTCAACTAACATTAAGAACTTTTCATACCGGTGGAGTATTCACAGGTGGTACTGCAGAACATGTACGAGCCCCCTCTAATGGAAAAATAAAATTCAATGAGGATTTGGTTCATCCCACACGTACACGTCATGGGCATCCTGCTTTTCTATGTTATATAGACCTGTATGTCACTATTGAGAGTCAGGATATTCTACATAATGTGAATATTCCACCAAAAAGTTTTCTTTTAGTTCAAAATGATCAATATGTAGAATCAGAACAAGTGATTGCCGAGATTCGCGCTGGAACATCCACTTTCAATTTTAAAGAGAGAGTTCGAAAACATATTTATTCTGACTCAGAGGGAGAAATGCACTGGAGTACCGATGTGTACCATGCACCTGAATATACATATGGTAATGTTCATCTCTTACCTAAAACAAGTCATTTATGGATATTATCGGGGGGTCCGTGCAGATCTAGTATAGTGCCTTTTTCGCTCCACAAGGATCAAGATCAAATGAACATTCATTCTCTTTCTGTCGAACAGAGAGAGAGTTCTGACCTCTCAGTGACTAATGATCGAGTGAGACACAAATTGTTTAGTTCAGATCCTTCCGGTAAAAAAGAGGGAAAGATTCTTGATTATTCAGGACCTGCTCGAATCATATCCAATGGTCGTTGGAATTTCATATATCCTGCCATTCTCCACGAGAATTCTGATTTATTGGCGAAAAGGCGAAGAAATAGATTCATCATCCCATTCCAATATGATCAAGAACGAGAGAAAGAACTAATGCCTCGTTCTGGTATCTCGATTGAAATACCCATAAATGGTATTTTACGTAGAAATAGTATTCTTGCTTATTTCGACGATCCCCGATACAGAAGAAGCAGTTCAGGAATTACTAAGTATGGGACTGTAGAAGTGGATTCAATCGTCAAAAAAGAGGATTTGATTGAGTATCGAGGAGCAAAGGAATTTAGTCCGAAATACCAAATGAAAGTAGATCGCTTTTTTTTCATTCCCGAAGAAGTGCATATCTTACCTGGCTCTTCGTCCATAATGGTACAGAACAATAGTATCATTGGAGTCGATACACGAATCACTTTAAATACAAGAAGCCGCGTAGGTGGATTAGTCCGAGTGGAGAGAAAAAAAAAAAGGATTGAACTGAAAATCTTTTCTGGAGATATCCATTTTCCTGGAGAGACAGATAAGATCTCCCGGCACAGCGGCATCTTGATACCACCAGGAACGGGAAAAAAAAATTCTAAGGAATCAAAAAAATTACAAAATTGGATCTATGTCCAACGGATCACACCTACCAAGAAAAAGTATTTTGTTTCGGTTCGATCCGTAGTCACATATGAAATAGCTGATGGTATCAATTTAGCAACGCTTTTTCCCCAGGATCTGTTGCAAGAAAGGGATAATGTGAAATTCCGAGTTGAAAATTATATCCTTTATAGAAATGGCAAACCAATTCGAGGAATTTATTACACAAGTATTCAATTAGTTCGTACTTGTTTAGTATTGAATTGGGACCAAGACCGAAATGGTTCTATAGAAAAGGTTCAGGCTTCCATTGTTGAAGTGAGGGCAAATGATCTGATTCGAGATTTCATAAGAATTGACTTAGTGAAGTCCCCTATTTCGTATATCGGAAAAAGGAATGATATGGCGGGTTCGGGATTGATCCCAGATAATGGATCAGATCACACCAATATCAATCCTTTTTATTCCAAGGCGAGGAGGATTCAATCACTTACCCAACATCAAGGAACTATTCGTACGTTGCTGAATAGAAATAAGGAATGCCAATCTTTTCTAATTTTGTCATTATCCAATTGTTCTCGAATTGGTCCATTCAATGGTTCTAAATCTCACAATGTGACAAAAGAATCAATTCAAATTAAAGAGGATCCCATGATTCCGATTAGGAATTCGTTGGGTCCCTTAGGGACTGTACCTAAAATTGCGAATTTTTATTCACCTTACTATTTAATAACTCATAATCAGATCTTGTTAAATAAATATTTGCTACTTGACAATTTAAAACAGACTTTACAAGTACTTAAATATTATTTAATGGATGAAAATGGGAGAATTTATAATCCCTATCCATGCAGGAACATCATTTTTCATCCATTCGATTTGACTTGGTGCTTTCTCCATCACGATTATTGTGAGAAGACATCCAAAATAATTGTCCTCGGACAGTTTATTTGTGAAAATGTATGTATATCCAAATATGGACCACAGATAAAATCTGGTCAAGTTCTAATTGTTCATGTTGACTCCTTAGTCATAAGATCAGCTAAGCCTCATTTGGCCACCCCAGGGGCAACCGTTCATGGTCATTATGGAGAAATCCTTTACGAAGGGGATACATTAGTTACATTTATATATGAAAAATCGAGATCGGGTGATATAACGCAAGGTCTTCCAAAAGTGGAACAAGTGTTAGAAGTGCGTTCGATTGATTCAATATCGATGAACCTAGAAAAGAGGGTTGAGGGTTGGAACGAACATATAAAAAGAATTCTTGGAATTCCGTGGGAATTCTTGATTGGTGCTGAGCTAACCATAGCGCAAAGTCGTATCTCTTTGGTTAATAAGATCCAAAGGGTTTATCGATCCCAGGGGGTGCAAATCCATAATAGGCATATAGAGATTATTGTACGTCAAATAACATCAAAAGTGTTGGTTTCAGAAGATGGAATGTCTAATGTTTTTTCACCCGGAGAACTAATAGGATTGTTTCGAGCGGAACGAACAGGGCGTGCTTTGGAAGAAGCGATCTGTTACCGAGCCATCTTATTGGGAATTACCAGGGCATCTCTGAATACTCAAAGTTTCATATCCGAAGCAAGTTTTCAAGAAACTGCTCGAGTTTTAGCAAAAGCCGCTCTACGAGGTCGTATTGATTGGTTGAAAGGCCTGAAAGAGAACGTTGTTCTGGGGGGGATGATACCTGTTGGTACCGGATTCAAGGGATTAGTGCACCGTTCAAGGCAAGACAACAACATTCCCTTGGAAATCAAAAAGAAGAATCTATTCGAGGGGGAAATTAGAGATATTTTGTTCCACCACAGAGAATTATTTGGTTCTTACATCCCAAATAATTTCCATAATACACCAGAACAATAATTTACGGGATTTCATGATTCCTAAGAGCAAATTGATTCTTTTCTTTTAACTTTAATTATATGGTATGGTCCGGTCTTTTTATTGGGTAATAAAGATAATAACGAATAGAAAGGAATTAATCACTTGGACCATGTATCAAGGGTCAATCTCCGGGAGAAGGTTCCGTCGAGAACAATTATTTATTTCAGGGTACCTCGTCTCTTAAAAAAAAAAAAAGAGAAAGTGTGGGGAAAAATGACAAGAAGATATTGGAACATTAATTTAGAAGAGATGATGGAAGCAGGAGTTCATTTTGGTCATGGTACTAGGAAATGGAATCCTAGAATGGCACCTTACATCTCTGCAAAGCGTAAAGGTATTCATATTACAAATCTTACTAGAACTGCTCGTTTTTTGTCAGAAGCCTGTGATTTAGTTTTTGATGCAGCAAGTAGGGGAAAACACTTCTTAATAGTTGGTACCAAAAATAAAGCAGCTGATTCAGTAGCATCAGCTGCAATAAAGGCTCGGTGTCATTATGTTAATAAAAAATGGCTCGGTGGTATGTCAACGAATTGGTCCACTACAGAAACGAGACTTCATAAGTTTAGGGATTTGAAAGCGGAACAAAAGGCGGGGAAACTCAACCGTCTACCGAAAAGAGATGCAGCAATGTTGAAGAGACAATTATCTCACCTGCAAACATATTTGGGTGGGATCAAATATATGACGGGCTTACCCGATATTGTAATCATCGTTGATCAGCAAGAAGAATATACGGCTCTTCGAGAATGTCTCACTTTAGGGATTCCGACGATTTGCTTAATCGATACAAATTGTAACCCGGATCTCGCAGATATTTCTATTCCAGCCAACGATGACGCTATAGCGTCAATCCGATTGATTCTTAACAAATTAGTATCCGCAATTTGTGAGGGTCGTTCTAGCTATATAAGAAATCGTTGATTAATAATAAGATAAGCCAATGACTTTTTGAACCCCATAGATTGATTTAATCGGTTACTATTTCTGAATCTCAAAAAGAGATCAAAATCACTGGGGATATTATGTGATTACTTGGTATCCTAAATATACGATTTAAAGTAGTCGAGTCGAGAAAGAGAGGGTTGAATCAAAATAATTCTTTTTTAAGTTCTATTTCTGTCAGAGGGCAATATGAATGTTCTACCATGTTCCATCAACACACTCAAAGGGTTATACGATCTATCCGGTGTGGAAGTAGGCCAACATTTCTATTGGCAAATAGGGGGTTTCCAAGTCCATGCCCAAGTACTTATCACTTCTTGGGTCGTAATTGCTATCTTATTAGGTTCAGCCACTATAGCTGTTCGGAACCCACAAACCATTCCAACTAACAGTCAGAATTTCTTCGAATATGTACTTGAATTCATTCGAGACTTGAGCAAAACTCAGATTGGAGAAGATTATGGTCCTTGGGTTCCTTTTATTGGAACTATGTTCCTATTTATTTTTGTTTCTAACTGGTCAGGTGCTCTTTTACCTCGGAAAATCATACAGTTACCTCATGGGGAGTTAGCTGCACCCACGAATGATATAAATACTACTGTTGCTTTAGCTTTACCCACGTCAGTGGCATATTTCTATGCGGGTCTTACTAAAAAGGGATTGGGCTATTTCGGTAAATACATTCAACCAACTCCAATACTTTTACCAATTAACATCCTAGAAGATTTCACAAAACCTTTATCACTTAGTTTTCGACTTTTCGGGAATATATTGGCTGATGAATTAGTAGTTGTTGTTCTTGTTTCTTTAGTACCTTTAGTGGTTCCTATACCTGTCATGTTTCTTGGATTATTCACAAGCGGGATTCAAGCTCTTATTTTTGCGACTTTAGCCGCGGCTTATATAGGTGAATCCATGGAGGGTCATCATTGACTAGCTTCCAAAATAGTCTTGTTTTTTTTTTTTGAAAAAAAAAACAAGACTATCCCAACTCATGGGTGGCTCAAGATAATCTACTTGGGGAACATGATGGATATCTACAAATATGGTAGATACGATTTAGAGTAGGGTCAATAAAGATGTACGATATTAGGGAATTAAAAAAAAAAAAGGAAAGAGATCGAAAAGATCTTTTTTCCTAAGATTCCCGTTTGGTCCATTTACGTCATACCTCTCCAATTGATATTCTATTTATATCAGTCAATTACGATTACGGTATTACGATTCATAATTTGAATAAGAAAGAATTGTTATGTTATCTGTTTCCGACGTATGCCTAAACAAAAAAACTATGTTCTATCAATTCAATGGTTGACAAAAATTGTCTGCAATTGGATCAATCAAATCTTGATATGGATATGGAATGGTTCGGGCTGATGAATCCATCCGTTTATATCAATGCGCAATAATGATAAAGAAAAGGAAGAGAAAAGTTTACAAACAAATAAGATTCAGAAAAAGGTAGGTTAGGGAGGTTGAGCTGGGTATATGTAATGGCTATAATTCAATCCCTGTGTATGTTTCGAAGAATGATTCTATAATCCAATTCAATATAAGATACGAATGGTTTACGTTATGGAAGAAACATATGTATATGTGATATTAGATATTCACGAGTTATATATGGACTATCCATATATATTATTTCCCATCCCACTGAAGTTAGATGGATTCCAACGGAAGGACTTCCGTTTCATCTTTGGCTGTGGATTGAATGAATAAACAGATGAAGTTAAGGATATAGAAGAGAAAGAGCGAAGAATTGAAAGAGTGGTTCGGAACAAAGAAATGGAAGAACTAGAATCGTATGACTTTACAAAGACTCCATGGATAGGAACTAAAAACGAGATATTGAAGCAGTTATGATGATTCAGTAATATCATCACTTCAATTTGGAGTTCTTAGTTACTTCGACCCGATGGATCTTAGTGATGGAATAATAAGTCATAATTCAGTGATTGTATCATTAACCATTTCTTTATTTTGGTGCGAGGAGCTTACCATGAATCCACTGATTTCTGCCGCTTCCGTTATTGCTGCTGGATTGGCCGTAGGGCTTGCTTCAATTGGACCTGGAGTTGGTCAAGGTACTGCTGCGGGCCAAGCTGTAGAAGGTATTGCGAGACAACCAGAAGCAGAGGGTAAAATACGAGGTACTTTATTGCTTAGTCTGGCTTTTATGGAAGCTTTAACAATTTACGGACTGGTCGTGGCATTAGCGCTTTTATTTGCGAATCCTTTTGTTTAATCCTATAAATGTGAAAAATACGTACTTATTTTTTTCTTATTTGATTGCCGTGAACTTGCCGCTTGCTTCTTCGAATTATATCAACACTTTACTCCTACAACCACTTATTCGTTGAGACAATACCCCACCCCAGGGAAAAGGCTGATTTGAGGATGAGGAATTAGTAGATCCACTCGCTTTCTTCCTTTCCATCCTTAATGGAACCCTTTTTTTTTTTTCACTTTTAGGAAGCGTTGTAACAAACGAGGTATTTCGCAATTGGCATGAGACCCGGGACCTCATATTAATAAGTATTTTATTGGATTGGGAACTTCAATTGAAATAATAATAAAGAATAAATGAAATTTCAAAATGAAATGAATCTATTTTATAAATAAATTCATATTTATAAATAAGTAAATAAATAAAAAGAAATCAATCAAAAGTGGGCGAAATTATACAATAAAGAAAACTCTGTTCAATTAATTTTGTTAGTCCTATCTATAAGAGGAGAGCATATGAAAAATGTAACCGATTCTTTCGTTTCCTTGGGTCACTGGTCATACGCCGGGAGTTTCGGGCTTAATACCGATATTTTAGCAACAAATCCAATAAATCTAAGTGTAGTGCTTGGTGTATTGATCTTTTTTGGAAAGGGAGTGTGTGCGAGTTGTGTATTTCAAGAATAGGCTGGATCCAACCAGCTGCACTTATTTACTTATTTATTTATAAATAGGAAAGTTATAACTAGAAAGAAAGGTGCACGATCTCAACGAATTACTTCTGAATAAATTCAGAAATCATATGTAAGAACCATAGCATTTCGTGACTCATTGGTAAATCGACTTTGATTCTCTATCAACCAATAATGTGGGACCATTAACATGGTTAAAGCTAAACCGTTTGAAGTCCAGGCACAACATGGTACTCTTTCTACCACTACGTTAGTACGGATATGGTTTAAAAATGAATAGAATAGTTGGCAATTTATCTGATATAGAACACTCATATCAATAAAATGATTTGAACCATTTATTGAAAAATGAAAAAAAAAAACAAATGGGTGCCTCGCCCCCTTTTTGTATCCAACGCTAAATCGACGGCCTGTGTATAAAATAAGAAGAATTCTTTGGATTTGAAGAAAAAAAAAAATGAAAATTCATAAAATAATAAATAAAAAAAAAAATAAACAACTTTGCTGACAATTACAGATTTTTTGTCTGGTCGGAAGAGTCCTCCGAATATTCTGTTCTGGTCTTGTATCAGTTTCGATATCGTGGAATACGAACAGAGAAGAGAGGGCAGGCTCATTACATTAAAAGATATGGGAATGCCCATTAAGTAACTGAGCGTGAGAGCCAAATGAATTGAAAGATTCATGTTTGGTTCGGGAAGAGATCATGGAAGTTTAGTTGTGAAATGAATGGGAAGATAATCTACTTCATTAAGTGATTTATTAGATAATCGAAAACAGAGGATCTTGAGTACTATTCGAAATTCAGAAGAACTACGTGGAAGAGCCATTGAGCAGCTCGAAAAAGCCCGGCTCGCTTACGGAAAGTGGAAATGGAAGCAGATGAGTTTAGAATGAATGGATACTCTGAGATAGAACGAGAAAAAGAGAATTTGATTAATGCTACTTATAATAATTTGGAACGATTAGAAAATTTCAAAAATGAAACCATTAGTTTTGAAGAACAACGAGCAATCAATCAGGTACGACAACGAGTGTTCCAGCAAGCCTTACAAGGAGCTCTAGGAACTCTGAATAGTTGTTTGAACAGTGAGTTACATTTACGCACCATCAGTGCTAATATTGGCATGCTCGGGGCCATGAAAGAAATAACTGATTAGCCCTTCCACTGTAGGCATTATTTTTTTTTCTCGCTTTGCTTCCGAAAAAGAATTAAGAGACACTAATGGTAACCCTTCGAGTCGACGAAATTAGTAATATTATCCGTGAACGTATTGAACAATATAATAGAGAAGTCACGATTGTGAATACCGGCACCGTACTTCAAGTAGGCGACGGTATTGCTCGTATTCATGGTCTTGATCAAGTAATGGCAGGGGAATTAGTAGAATTGAAGAGGGTACCGTAGGCATTGCTCTGAATTTGGAATCAAATAATGTTGGTGTTGTATTAATGGGTGACGGTTTGATGATACAAGAGGGAAGTTCTGTAAAAGCAACAGGAAGAATTGCTCAGATACCAGTGAGCGAGGCTTATTTAGGTCGTGTTATAAATGCTCTGGCTAAACCTATTGATGGGAGAGGTGAAATTTCAGCTTCTGAATCTCGGTTAATTGAATCTCCCGCTCCGGGTATTATTTCGAGACGTTCCGTATATGAGCCTCTTCAAACGGGGCTTATTGCTATTGATTCGATGATCCCTATAGGACGCGGTCAGCGAGAATTAATTATTGGGGACAGACAGACCGGGAAAACAGCAGTAGCCACAGATACTATTCTCAATCAAAAAGGGCAAAATGTAATATGTGTTTATGTAGCTATTGGTCAAAAAGCATCTTCCGTGGCTCAGGTAGTGACTACTTTCCAAGAACGAGGGGCGATGGAATACACTATTGTGGTAGCCGAAACGGCGGATTCGCCTGCAACATTACAATACCTCGCGCCTTATACAGGAGCGGCTCTGGCTGAATATTTTATGTACCGTGAACGACATACTTTAATAATTTATGACGATCTCTCCAAACAAGCACAAGCTTATCGCCAAATGTCTCTTCTATTAAGAAGACCACCCGGTCGCGAAGCTTATCCAGGAGATGTTTTTTATTTGCATTCACGGCCTTTTGGAAAGAGCCGCTAAATCAAGTTCTCGTTTAGGTGAAGGAAGTATGACCGCTTTACCCATAGTTGAGACTCAAT
>NW_027519711.1:30000-31056 GCF_043159265.1 Tasmannia lanceolata | reverse complement strand
ATATAAGGTATCCTCCGAATAATTCAAATCGAAGCAATTTGATGTCCGACTCGGGCCTATAATGACCGATCCATAGAAATACTCCAACACTCCACCTTTGTCATATATTCCATATATCACACTAGATAGATATCATATTCATGGAATACGATTCACTTTCAAGATGCCTTGATGGTGAAATGGTAGACACGCGAGACTCAAAATCTCGTGCTTAAGAGCGTGGAGGTTCGAGTCCTCTTCAAGGCATAATATTGAAAATGCTCATTGAATGAGCATTCTCAATAACAGATCTCGGATCTAATCGATATTGATATACCGAGTATCTGTTGATACGAAGTATTCCGGCGATCCCCACGATCCGAGTCCGGGCTGTTGGAATTGGAATAGGTTCGGCAGCGGATCACGAAATCTTGGCGATTTTCTCTATCTAATGAATGAGGAGTCCGTTTTGAAATCGTCCGCCCTGCACCCACCCCCCGAGTCTATGCTTCAACAGGAATCACACAAGGGTAGATTGATACAATAGAAACCTCTGGTAAAATGCCCGCCCGTCACGTCACCCAGCAGATAAAGTATATTACATAGTCCGTTTTAGGGATTGGCGACTTCCCCATTCAGTGACTTTGGCACTGGACGTTCCCAAAATGGGTACTATCGGGTCGGGTGAATTAGATAATAGACGTCTGTTGGCATTCCAGCCTTCCTTCTCCTTTCAGGGCCTATCCGAAAGAGAATCCAGTACCTCTTGGTCGGGAATATCTGAATAGGACGAACCGGCCCCCGTGGATATCTTTGCTTCGGAACAAAACAATTCGAATTAGGCTCGGTCAACTGGAATGTGTATTCTCCATATAGGAGATCTTCCAATTGAGAAGATCCATCGACCTGAGACGAAGAGAAAGGTCTATCTATTTTATTTAGTTATTCAGTTAAACCAATGATTCGTTATTGGAGCAGATAGCAAGAACCATTTCATCGGACATGCGTCTTTTTTATTTTCCAATGAATTTACATCTTTCATTAATGGAAATTGTTTGATGTAGTGAGTAATAGGCT
>NW_027519711.1:0-17500 GCF_043159265.1 Tasmannia lanceolata | reverse complement strand
AGACTATTCGAATTACGAGACTCGTAGAGAAAAAATCTCAACAAATGCAAAGAGGGAGCATCTTGTATCCAGCAGCGAAGGGTTTGAACCAAGATTTCCAGATGGATGGGGTGGGGTATTAGTATATCTGACACATGATTTAAATGTGAAAATTTGTCCTCTAAAAAGAGAAATATTGAATGAATAGATCGTATATGAGATTTTGCTATTTCTTTTTCTTCTAGGGAAGATACTAATCGTAGTGAGAATGGAATTTCCACAATGACTGCAAAAACCTCTGACATCATTTGAGAATCAAAATATTTGTTGTTCCCAACAAATAGATTTTGTTTAGAATCTTTAACCGAAAGAATCAAATGATTCTGTTGATGCATTCGAGTAATTAAACGTTTCACAATTAGTGAACTGAATTTATTGTCATAACCGAAAATTTCCATGGGTTTGTAAAGAATCGATCCATTTAAACCATGATCATGAGCAAGTGCATAGATATACTCCTGAAAGAGAAGCGGATATAGGAAGCATTGTTGTCGAGATCCGTCTATTTCTAAATATCCTTGTAATTCCTCCATTTGAAATGATACTTGAATCAAAAGCATAGAGATTTCTTGGGTTATCAAATAATACATAGTGCGATACGGTCAAAACAAGGTATCAAGGTATATAGTAATAAAAGAATCGATTAAGAAAAGAATGGATACCCCGGAGACAAGGAAGCCAATCAACAGATCCTCCATTTTTCCATCTAATTTTTTGTTTCGTTATAGTTACAAGAGATGACTGGAAATCCTTTATTTTTGCAAGCCGATCGCTCTTTTGACTTTGGAAAAATTCTCTTTATCAGTATACCGTTCTTCTACACATTCGTTTCCACTCCATAATCGAGAAAGAAAAGAATATTTAATAGTTAGGATTCATTAAAAAAAGGAATCGATAATCTACTCACAGGAGAACCCTTTCCCCCATCAGGCACTAATCTATTTTTAACATCTAATTAGATCGGGTAATCATTCGAATTAAGAACAAAAGCTCGTTACTTTTGGTTTCCCTATAATTGGAGCGATAGAGCCCTATCCATTTATTCACTCGATCCAATGGTGAATTGGTTTGGTCCCGTTCCAAGAATCAAAACAAGATTTTGTACCGATTCGGTAAGGATAAAGTATTATCAACAAAATTCTCCATTGATACGACATGCTATTTTTTCCATTCATTCCCTTTCAGGATCAGTCGTGGTCTTACAAACTATACCAATGGTATGGACGAATCCCTTGCTTCATCCAAATGTGTAAAAGATCATAGCCGCACTTAAAAGCCGAGTACTCTACCGTTGAGTTAGCAACCCGGAAAAATATGGTGTGTAGATACGATCGGAATAAAAATAAAACTCAAACCAAGAGATTGGGATTGGATTGCTCGACCCCGTCAAAACATTGAACTAGTAACAAACAAATCTAAAAGAAAATTTGATGATCAATTATGAACATCAAAATGAACAGATTAGATGAAAATACAACGAATTCCCGGATCAATATAGATGGATGCCAAAATTTATGGATCATCCATATTTTTATCAATATTTTTTTTTTTCATTTTTCATTAAGAAGATACTTCTTGTGTCGCAGCGAATCTGGCGAACTCACCATTTGAGTGAAATTGAAATAAAGTAAAGAAATAAAGAAACAAACTTATGAGGCTGGGATAAATGGATCTATTTATCCACGATCAAATTATATTTGATCGATACAACATTGTCAATATGAATTGAATGTTGGTTGAGAAAACAAATTCAATTAAAGAAAATAAGTACTTGTGTTGGATTGACACTACACAGATCAGAAATGAAGTGTGGATGGGGGAATAAATAAGAAAAAAAAAAAAGTAGGAAAAAAATCTCTAGTTTATTCAATAGAGGTACAATAAACAAGATTGACCCCTTGTTTGTTGGTGGAGTCCCAACGAAAACAATCCGATTGATGGTAATCCCATACCATCATTTTCTAGATCCGATTATTTCATCTATTCACTCGAGATTTTTTTTTCTATCTGTCTCATATCAATAAAAAAAGATTTTTTTTCGTTATCGTTATCTGATATGGGATTATAGAGGAGCAATAGTGAATAGGTATGAATAGAGTAAGAAAAATCGGAGTGGTGGAGAAAGAATTACACAAAGCTCGATAAGATACTGGGCACCCCCCTTTTTTGTTTATTTCATTTATTTCATTTCGTTTGATTAATTCGAAGTTCCTTAAAGACCTCTGCCTTCTTTGAAATATCATGAACAGTTCCTGTAGTGTTGAGCGCCTTTTTCAAGGAAATATAGAATAGCAGGAACGTTTGAATAAGTTTGATTCTTTATCGGATCGTAAAAACCCACTTTACGAAGATCTCTTCCTTCTCTTTGGGATCGAACATCAATCGCAATGATTCGATAGATGACTCATTGGGATAGATATAGATGAACAATGCCCCCCCTAGAAACGTATAGGAGGTTTTCTCCTCATACGGCTCGAGAAAGAATGATTCGAGTTTGAATTTATGCTATGCATATCATATAGTGACAAATGTATCCATAAAATCATCAATTAGACTATAAGTTGAGTCGTTTTTTTTGTTCTTCCTTCCTTTCCTTTCCTGAAAAAAAAAAAGAAATATCATTCGTACTCATAACTCAAGTTGGGCAATTCTCAAAGAGCTTAAAGGGAAATCCTTGGACATTTGTTGAGCCGTCTCTAACCTCTTTTATTTGTCCCGCCTAGAATCTCTTTTTCTTCCTCATTCTGATCTAGTTCCAGTTGTTGAGACAATTGAAAATGGTGTTTCCTTGTTCCGGTATCCTTTATCTTTGCTTTGAATCATTGGGTTTAGACATTACTTCGGTGATCCTTAATCGTTTCAAAATGGTCGCAACATACCTTTTGTTATTTCTTTCTATTGAAAGAATCATACGAACGATTGATTCCCCTGTAATACACTTTTGATCAAAATAGTTTTACCAATTCCGGCAAATTTTACTTTGTTTTTTTTTATTCGAAACTTGTTGGAATTTGAACCTTTGGATTTCTATATCGAAGATATACTTACGAAGTTGTTCCAACTTATTGATTGGCACTAACCCTAGATCCTTCCCCTTGATAAATGAATCAATACTTTATACTCGAGCTACATCATGTACTATTTACAACCCCCAATTTTGGGGGGTCCTAGTAGAACAGAACAAACTATGTCGAGCCAAGAGCATCTTCATTGATATATAAAATGGTGGATGCAAGAATCCACAGCCGATCATGTCTTTCAAGTCGCACGTTGCTTTCTACCACATCGTTTCAAACGAAGTTTTACCATAACATTCCTCTAATTTTGAACCGGTATGGAATTGATTCAATATGGAATCCGGAATAGTCATTGGCTCAATCGGTACGCTCAATCGGTACACAGCAGTCCATACTTTTATATTTATATATATATAAATTATATATATAAATAGATATTTATATCTATATTTTGATTTTGATATATATTTTGATATCTATATTATAGATATTTTGATATATATATGGATGGATAGGTATTCATCTAGAGAAGGCCCCACAAGCAAAGACAAAGATTCAATCTTACCCCATATTCGACCGTATGAATGAAACACATTTCTAAAAAAGACGAATAAACGAATTACTTAACACTTCTTTACATCTACATCTTCAACAGATTGTTCGGGACAATCAATCATGAAGGATCCAACTCTTTCTCGAACAACTAAATTAAAGAAAGGTCTTTAATTAGATTCTCAATACTCAATACCGGAACAAAATAAGTCATTAGCCAAATAAGCTATTCCAATGACTCGGAAAAGTCGCAAATGAATCGATTATAGACTAGGTTCATCAATCTCGCGCTTCTTCAAGTATCTAAGGATTGATAAAGGAATCATGAAAAAAGGTTTCAAGAATTTCCTACTTCGACATCATAATTTCCTACTTCGACATCATTATCATTAATGGAAATAAGTTTTCCTGTAATGACTAAATTTGATCATCATAAGACATAAGAGAAATCCATGTTCCTTTTCCAATTGAATCATTAATGATTTAAAGCAGGTAGATGGATCGAGAAACAAATTCAATTTATTTGTTTTCATGGGGATGGGATGGATGGAAAAAAGCTCTCATGTAAGATAAGATTAAGGTTGTTATTCTTCCATCTGATTGATAAAACCAGAACCGTAGGAGTATGATCTTTCCGTATCCATCAGATACACAGAACAATTGTCAACGGGAGTAATCATAGATATTTAAGGTAAGGTATCAAAGATCTTTTTCACCGCAGCCGAAATACCGGTATCACTGAAATAGAACAAACAATAACAATACATGTAGGCATGGTTCATTTTATACAGATTTTGCTTTACTTTAGGTTTAGTAACCCTTCCATAAATTCTATCAAGTCAAAAGTAAAGTGAATGGAATATATGAATCTTCCTCCCAATCACTACATTGACTTCCAATTATTTATTGTAGCCAGATGCAAAAAAAAAAAAAGCAATTAGGCTCAAAGAAAAAAAATCTGTTCCATATTGCACTTTATTGTTTATTAATGAGATCCGGACGACACAGATATTGAAAAATTGATACCTTCCATTGCCGATTAACTCGAATTCTATGGGGATCATGAATCATACCCCAAGACAATCAAATAATAAAAGATCCTCTTGCGGTATGTTATATTATCTTGTATAGGTACAAAGCAAAATGGGTCCAGATCAATTCGTTGTTCTTAATTTTGATTTTACCCCACCCACACCCAGTCTTAAGAACTTTAATCCCAGTGATGTAATTAGTCCCAAGAACTCCCTCCTGTTTAGGATTCAGGATCCACATAGAATTAGTCATTTTGACTAACATGTTTAGTTTCGAAAAAATAGAGATCTTATCTTTCGCATTTCAACTTAGAATGCATCATGTGAGAATCAAAATATAATAGATGGGCATAAAGTTTCTATAAGTGACTAACTTACCCCAATATGAATATGAGTAGAGCGGGACGGGCATACACTGAACGGCCCATCCCATTTTTTTTTTAATTCAACTTTGATCTATGTTCCCATCCTACCTAATATCAAAAAGGTAAAAGATGTTTATTTCCATCCGCAATTTATACTCGATTCTTTTTCTTACAATTGGAAATCGAAAGGAATCTATGATTCATAGAAGAATCATTAGAACTCAGAAAGAAAAATTGGATCATATTGTATCCAACCTTATACCTTATACTCTTAAACAGAAGATTGTTAAAGAGAACAATCTTTGTTTTGATAGAAGCGGTCTGGGACGGAAGGATTCGAACCTCCGAGTAACGGGACCAAAACCCGCTGCCTTACCACTTGGCCACGCCCCATTTAGATTTCAATTCGACACTAATAAACACTAATATTGTTATTGGTTATTCGTCAATTCCAGCCCAAATATCTATGGAATAGGTTGTTGCTAGGATTCTATACGTGTAAATGTAGAATGAAAATGAATTCATTGATCATTCCATATAAGTCAATTAAGATATTGTATGAAAGTATGATTCCTTCTATTCTCATTTGAGAATTGAAGGATTTTTGATTGGGGGAAGTTCAAAGAAAAAGAAAGAAGGATTTTTTGTCTTCTCTTCTTTCTTAATTTTTCCCTTATATCAATAACTCAATAAAAATGAAATTATCTCCAAGAACGAAATATTTCTTATGCTTAATATCTTTAGTTTGATCTGTATCTGTCTTAATTCTGCCCTTCATTCGAGTAGCTTTTTCTTCGCCAAATTGCCCGAAGCTTATGCTTTTTTCAATCCAATCGTAGATTTTATGCCAGTCATACCTGTGCTCTTTTTTCTCTTAGCCCTTGTTTGGCAAGCTGCTGTAAGTTTTCGATGAGATCTTTAATACTGTCCTAGAAACATTCATATTCATGATTTATTCGATAAAATAAATTCAACTCTAACATAACAATTGATAAGATCAGATAAGTCTTACATTATGAACCCTCGATTCAAAGATTGAAATTCTTTTGCTTTTTGATAGCCGCGATGAATCTGGATCACCTAATTTCCGCATTATGCCCTTCCAGTTCCAGGGGTCAAAGACCCCATTATGGTACCCCATAATACCTAATTGGGGTATGACAAGATAATTTTGGTAACAAAGGAATTCCTGCAAATTCCTTTCTTTTCTAGAAACCACTTTTTCATTTCTTTTCTTGGTGTCAAGGATATGTGGTACAAAAATAGAGAATCTATTCCCTTATTTCCTTTGCAAAAAACAAAAAAAAAATGATCTTGGAGATTGTGCAATGCTTACTCTCAAACTCTTCGTTTACACAGTAGTGATATTCTTTGTTTCTCTCTTCATCTTCGGATTCCTATCTAATGATCCAGGACGTAATCCTGGACGTGAGGAATAAAAAAATCAGAGATTTTTCATTATTTCCTTGCTTGATTTCTGCATTTTCCTATGCTTTTCTCTATTCCAGACATTTAACTATGATAAAGGACTTGATATTTTTTCGAATTCGAAAGATAAATCTCAAGTGATCCGAGGGAACGGAGAAAGAGGGATTCGAACCCTCGGTACGAACAGCTCGTACAACGGATTAGCAATCCGTCGCTTTAGTCCACTCAGCCATCTCTCCCAATTACAAAAAGATAATTCATATGCGACGCCTGAAGTAAATATTGATCAAAGTCTTTCTTTATCTTTATTTATTTATTTTATACATTTATTTATACTTACTATATTATACTTACTATATATATACGAATTATCTTTATTTATTTATTTTATACATTTATTTATACTTACTATATTATACTTACTATATATATACGAATTTTATCCGCAATTCAATTTGGATAACGATTCGAAACAGATATCTCCAATAGAAAGAGTACGTCTTTGATTTCGTCCGAAGGGTTCTTTTATTCCCCCGGCCTGGCCAGTACAGTACCTAGCCAGGCCGTTCCTTCTTTTGTTCCAATGAATCATGGATCAAATTATTTTTCTGATTTGAAAACCAAATTGTTATTGAAGCAGCAACAAGAGCAAGAAGGACTATTTCCATTCCTATGATAGGAGTTTCATTTCTTATTATTTTTTCTTTTTCCTTTTCTCGATTTCCCTACTGGAATAAAAAAAACATACATATTCTATTTCTATTAGAACTCATTTATTTCTTCAAGGGACAAGCTTTGTTTGAACATTTGAGTCCACAAACACAAACAAAATGAATACTATGATTTTTTACTAGATCTAATTGACCCCAATTCAGAAGATCGGACAGGTGAATGAATAGGGAAGAAAGGAATAGCTTCGAAAAAAGATAAGACTCAAATTAAAACTCTCCTTCTTTATTTTTATTTTTTTGAGAAAATCGTTTCTTTGCTTGAAAGACTCGAGGAAGAAGTTGAAAAAAAAAAATGGAGCTATGGATTCTTGCGCAACTTAACTCAATCTTATGTTCCGACTTAAATGGATCTTTCAGGCCGGGACTGTCAGTAATAACTCCACCAGCAAAAGAAAAGATATAACTTGTTATTTAAATGAGCCCCCATTCTCTTCTCCTATTTCATCAAGCCTTCCCCCTGGAACACATCAGCACTCCAATTTTCATGATTCTGATACTATCTTGATTACGTTTTACTCCCTTGTTTTGTTGGACAAACGGTACATTCATATACAATAATCATATTGTAGCGGGTATAGTTTAGTGGTAAAAGTGTGATTCGTTCTATTAACAACTGAAATAGTTAAAGGTTCTTTCGGTTTTTTCCTATTCCGATCAAAAACTTTATTTCTTAAAAGGGTTTAATCCTTTACCTCTCAACGCCACGTTTGAGGAAGAATATACATTCTCGTGATTTGTATCCAAAGGTAAATTATAATTTGAATAAGCAAATTGGATTATGGAATCGCGAAACATAATTTTTTTTTTTTTGAGTTGGATCAACCGTTCCTTTTGAATGAGTATGAGTAAAGGATCTATGGATGAAGATACAAAAGTTTATTTCTAATCGTAACTAGATCTTCCACTTTTTGGGGGGGAGGAGGTTGAAGCCAAATAGCTATTAAACGATGACTTTGGTTTACTAGAGTCGTCGACATATTGTTTCAGCTCGGCGGAAGAAAATTCTTTTCCTCAGGATTCTCGCGAGTAGAAATAGGGAACGAAGTAACTAGAAGTATTTTTTAAAATCCCCTCTTCTAGAGGGATCATCTAGAAAGTGAGTTGTTTTGTATGCATTCATATTCATACAGAAAAACTGACATAGATGTTATGGATCGAATTTTTTCTTTGAATTCGGATTTGCGATGACTCCCCTTTTTCCACACATCGTATCGTAAATATTTTCTCTTTTTTTTTTAGTTTCGTTTACGCCTTAGATCTGGGAATCCATCTATATTCCATAAAGGAGCCGAATGAAACCAAAGTTTCATGTTCGGTTTTGAATTAGAGACGTTAAAAATGATGAATCGACGTCGACTATAACCCCTAGCCTTCCAAGCTAACGATGCGGGTTCGATTCCCGCTACCCGCTCCATATTAATTATTATTATTATTATACGTGCATCGTTGATTTGGATATGCATCTTTTCTTTATTCCCTAAAATCTCTCACATACAATACAATTCGTTTATCGGAACGGGCGATAGGAAAGCAAGAATGCGAAAGAAGAAAATCGGAATGAAAAGCAAAGCGCCCATTGTCTAATGGATAGGACAGAGGTCTTCTAAACCTTTGGTATAGGTTCAAATCCTATTGGACGCAATTTATTTCCATCTATTTTTGTAGATTGCTATGCCAAGAAAGATATTTTGAATGATTCGAACCGGAAACACTTCTCAACGATTCCTTTCCTCTTGTACTCAGAGTGATCAATTTCTTTATGTTTGTTCCTGAAGTATAAACAGTTCCATCTGTTCCGGAATAGCTTCCTTCAAAAGGGCTTCTGCTTGTTCGGTGAATGTCTTGGTAGAAGATATGATTTCTTGGAACTGAGGTTTGTTTGTTTTTAAGTGGGTACGTAACTGAACGAGAAATTTCTTTACCTGTCCAATATCTAACGGATCAAGATACCCATTCGCCCCAGTATAAATAGTAAGTATTTGTTCTTCCACCGTGAGAGGGGCTGATTGAGATTGTTTGAGCAACTCGCGTAATCGTTGACCTCTTGCCAACTGATTCTGAGTGGCTTTATCGAGATCAGAAGCGAATTGTGCAAAGGCTTCTAACTCTGCGAATTGAGCCAGTTCCAATTTTGATTTACCAGCTACCTGTTTCATGGCTTTAATTTGAGCTGCGGATCCTACTCTGGAGACCGAAATACCCACATTAATAGCAGGACGGATTCCAGCATTGAATAGATCGGCAGATAAGAATATTTGTCCATCTGTAATGGAAATCACATTAGTAGGAATATAAGCCGAAACGTCCCCAGATTGAGTCTCAACTATGGGTAAAGCGGTCATACTTCCTTCACCTAAACGAGAACTTGATTTAGCGGCTCTTTCCAAAAGGCGTGAATGCAAATAAAAAACATCTCCTGGATAAGCTTCGCGACCGGGTGGTCTTCTTAATAGAAGAGACATTTGGCGATAAGCTTGTGCTTGTTTGGAGAGATCGTCATAAATTATTAAAGTATGTCGTTCACGGTACATAAAATATTCAGCCAGAGCCGCTCCTGTATAAGGCGCGAGGTATTGTAATGTTGCAGGCGAATCCGCCGTTTCGGCTACCACAATAGTGTATTCCATCGCCCCTCGTTCTTGGAAAGTAGTCACTACCTGAGCCACGGAAGATGCTTTTTGACCAATAGCTACATAAACACATATTACATTTTGCCCTTTTTGATTGAGAATAGTATCTGTGGCTACTGCTGTTTTCCCGGTCTGTCTGTCCCCAATAATTAATTCTCGCTGACCGCGTCCTATAGGGATCATCGAATCAATAGCAATAAGCCCCGTTTGAAGAGGCTCATATACGGAACGTCTCGAAATAATACCCGGAGCGGGAGATTCAATTAACCGAGATTCAGAAGCTGAAATTTCACCTCTCCCATCAATAGGTTTAGCCAGAGCATTTATAACACGACCTAAATAAGCCTCGCTCACTGGTATCTGAGCAATTCTTCCTGTTGCTTTTACAGAACTTCCCTCTTGTATCATCAAACCGTCACCCATTAATACAACACCAACATTATTTGATTCCAAATTCAGAGCAATGCCTACGGTACCCTCTTCAAATTCTACTAATTCCCCTGCCATTACTTGATCAAGACCATGAATACGAGCAATACCGTCGCCTACTTGAAGTACGGTGCCGGTATTCACAATCGTGACTTCTCTATTATATTGTTCAATACGTTCACGGATAATATTACTAATTTCGTCGACTCGAAGGGTTACCATTAGTGTCTCTTAATTCTTTTTCGGAAGCAAAGCGAGAAAAAAAAATAATGCCTACAGTGGAAGGGCTAATCAGTTATTTCTTTCATGGCCCCGAGCATGCCAATATTAGCACTGATGGTGCGTAAATGTAACTCACTGTTCAAACAACTATTCAGAGTTCCTAGAGCTCCTTGTAAGGCTTGCTGGAACACTCGTTGTCGTACCTGATTGATTGCTCGTTGTTCTTCAAAACTAATGGTTTCATTTTTGAAATTTTCTAATCGTTCCAAATTATTATAAGTAGCATTAATCAAATTCTCTTTTTCTCGTTCTATCTCAGAGTATCCATTCATTCTAAACTCATCTGCTTCCATTTCCACTTTCCGTAAGCGAGCCCGGGCTTTTTCGAGCTGCTCAATGGCTCTTCCACGTAGTTCTTCTGAATTTCGAATAGTACTCAAGATCCTCTGTTTTCGATTATCTAATAAATCACTTAATGAAAGTAGATTATCTTCCCATTCATTTCACAACTAAACTTCCATGATCTCTTCCCGAACCAAACATGAATCTTTCAATTCATTTGGCTCTCACGCTCAGTTACTTAATGGGCATTCCCATATCTTTTAATGTAATGAGCCTGCCCTCTCTTCTCTGTTCGTATTCCACGATATCGAAACTGATACAAGACCAGAACAGAATATTCGGAGGACTCTTCCGACCAGACAAAAAATCTGTAATTGTCAGCAAAGTTGTTTATTTTTTTTTTTATTTATTATTTTATGAATTTTTCATTTTTTTTTTTCTTCAAATCCAAAGAATTCTTCTTATTTTATACACAGGCCGTCGATTTAGCGTTGGATACAAAAAGGGGGCGAGGCACCCATTTGTTTTTTTTTTTCATTTTTCAATAAATGGTTCAAATCATTTTATTGATATGAGTGTTCTATATCAGATAAATTGCCAACTATTCTATTCATTTTTAAACCATATCCGTACTAACGTAGTGGTAGAAAGAGTACCATGTTGTGCCTGGACTTCAAACGGTTTAGCTTTAACCATGTTAATGGTCCCACATTATTGGTTGATAGAGAATCAAAGTCGATTTACCAATGAGTCACGAAATGCTATGGTTCTTACATATGATTTCTGAATTTATTCAGAAGTAATTCGTTGAGATCGTGCACCTTTCTTTCCTAGTTATAACTTTCCTATTTATAAATAAATAAGTAAATAAGTGCAGCTGGTTGGATCCAGCCTATTCTTGAAATACACAACTCGCACACACTCCCTTTCCAAAAAAGATCAATACACCAAGCACTACACTTAGATTTATTGGATTTGTTGCTAAAATATCGGTATTAAGCCCGAAACTCCCGGCGTATGACCAGTGACCCAAGGAAACGAAAGAATCGGTTACATTTTTCATATGCTCTCCTCTTATAGATAGGACTAACAAAATTAATTGAACAGAGTTTTCTTTATTGTATAATTTCGCCCCACTTTTGATTGATTTCTTTTTATTTATTTACTTATTTATAAATATGAATTTATTTATAAAATAGATTCATTTCATTTTGAAATTTCATTTATTCTTTATTATTATTTCAATTGAAGTTCCCAATCCAATAAAATACTTATTAATATGAGGTCCCGGGTCTCATGCCAATTGCGAAATACCTCGTTTGTTACAACGCTTCCTAAAAGTGAAAAAAAAAAAAGGGTTCCATTAAGGATGGAAAGGAAGAAAGCGAGTGGATCTACTAATTCCTCATCCTCAAATCAGCCTTTTCCCTGGGGTGGGGTATTGTCTCAACGAATAAGTGGTTGTAGGAGTAAAGTGTTGATATAATTCGAAGAAGCAAGCGGCAAGTTCACGGCAATCAAATAAGAAAAAAATAAGTACGTATTTTTCACATTTATAGGATTAAACAAAAGGATTCGCAAATAAAAGCGCTAATGCCACGACCAGTCCGTAAATTGTTAAAGCTTCCATAAAAGCCAGACTAAGCAATAAAGTACCTCGTATTTTACCCTCTGCTTCTGGTTGTCTCGCAATACCTTCTACAGCTTGGCCCGCAGCAGTACCTTGACCAACTCCAGGTCCAATTGAAGCAAGCCCTACGGCCAATCCAGCAGCAATAACGGAAGCGGCAGAAATCAGTGGATTCATGGTAAGCTCCTCGCACCAAAATAAAGAAATGGTTAATGATACAATCACTGAATTATGACTTATTATTCCATCACTAAGATCCATCGGGTCGAAGTAACTAAGAACTCCAAATTGAAGTGATGATATTACTGAATCATCATAACTGCTTCAATATCTCGTTTTTAGTTCCTATCCATGGAGTCTTTGTAAAGTCATACGATTCTAGTTCTTCCATTTCTTTGTTCCGAACCACTCTTTCAATTCTTCGCTCTTTCTCTTCTATATCCTTAACTTCATCTGTTTATTCATTCAATCCACAGCCAAAGATGAAACGGAAGTCCTTCCGTTGGAATCCATCTAACTTCAGTGGGATGGGAAATAATATATATGGATAGTCCATATATAACTCGTGAATATCTAATATCACATATACATATGTTTCTTCCATAACGTAAACCATTCGTATCTTATATTGAATTGGATTATAGAATCATTCTTCGAAACATACACAGGGATTGAATTATAGCCATTACATATACCCAGCTCAACCTCCCTAACCTACCTTTTTCTGAATCTTATTTGTTTGTAAACTTTTCTCTTCCTTTTCTTTATCATTATTGCGCATTGATATAAACGGATGGATTCATCAGCCCGAACCATTCCATATCCATATCAAGATTTGATTGATCCAATTGCAGACAATTTTTGTCAACCATTGAATTGATAGAACATAGTTTTTTTGTTTAGGCATACGTCGGAAACAGATAACATAACAATTCTTTCTTATTCAAATTATGAATCGTAATACCGTAATCGTAATTGACTGATATAAATAGAATATCAATTGGAGAGGTATGACGTAAATGGACCAAACGGGAATCTTAGGAAAAAAGATCTTTTCGATCTCTTTCCTTTTTTTTTTTTTAATTCCCTAATATCGTACATCTTTATTGACCCTACTCTAAATCGTATCTACCATATTTGTAGATATCCATCATGTTCCCCAAGTAGATTATCTTGAGCCACCCATGAGTTGGGATAGTCTTGTTTTTTTTTTCAAAAAAAAAAAAACAAGACTATTTTGGAAGCTAGTCAATGATGACCCTCCATGGATTCACCTATATAAGCCGCGGCTAAAGTCGCAAAAATAAGAGCTTGAATCCCGCTTGTGAATAATCCAAGAAACATGACAGGTATAGGAACCACTAAAGGTACTAAAGAAACAAGAACAACAACTACTAATTCATCAGCCAATATATTCCCGAAAAGTCGAAAACTAAGTGATAAAGGTTTTGTGAAATCTTCTAGGATGTTAATTGGTAAAAGTATTGGAGTTGGTTGAATGTATTTACCGAAATAGCCCAATCCCTTTTTAGTAAGACCCGCATAGAAATATGCCACTGACGTGGGTAAAGCTAAAGCAACAGTAGTATTTATATCATTCGTGGGTGCAGCTAACTCCCCATGAGGTAACTGTATGATTTTCCGAGGTAAAAGAGCACCTGACCAGTTAGAAACAAAAATAAATAGGAACATAGTTCCAATAAAAGGAACCCAAGGACCATAATCTTCTCCAATCTGAGTTTTGCTCAAGTCTCGAATGAATTCAAGTACATATTCGAAGAAATTCTGACTGTTAGTTGGAATGGTTTGTGGGTTCCGAACAGCTATAGTGGCTGAACCTAATAAGATAGCAATTACGACCCAAGAAGTGATAAGTACTTGGGCATGGACTTGGAAACCCCCTATTTGCCAATAGAAATGTTGGCCTACTTCCACACCGGATAGATCGTATAACCCTTTGAGTGTGTTGATGGAACATGGTAGAACATTCATATTGCCCTCTGACAGAAATAGAACTTAAAAAAGAATTATTTTGATTCAACCCTCTCTTTCTCGACTCGACTACTTTAAATCGTATATTTAGGATACCAAGTAATCACATAATATCCCCAGTGATTTTGATCTCTTTTTTGAGATTCAGAAATAGTAACCGATTAAATCAATCTATGGGGTTCAAAAAGTCATTGGCTTATCTTATTATTAATCAACGATTTCTTATATAGCTAGAACGACCCTCACAAATTGCGGATACTAATTTGTTAAGAATCAATCGGATTGACGCTATAGCGTCATCGTTGGCTGGAATAGAAATATCTGCGAGATCCGGGTTACAATTTGTATCGATTAAGCAAATCGTCGGAATCCCTAAAGTGAGACATTCTCGAAGAGCCGTATATTCTTCTTGCTGATCAACGATGATTACAATATCGGGTAAGCCCGTCATATATTTGATCCCACCCAAATATGTTTGCAGGTGAGATAATTGTCTCTTCAACATTGCTGCATCTCTTTTCGGTAGACGGTTGAGTTTCCCCGCCTTTTGTTCCGCTTTCAAATCCCTAAACTTATGAAGTCTCGTTTCTGTAGTGGACCAATTCGTTGACATACCACCGAGCCATTTTTTATTAACATAATGACACCGAGCCTTTATTGCAGCTGATGCTACTGAATCAGCTGCTTTATTTTTGGTACCAACTATTAAGAAGTGTTTTCCCCTACTTGCTGCATCAAAAACTAAATCACAGGCTTCTGACAAAAAACGAGCAGTTCTAGTAAGATTTGTAATATGAATACCTTTACGCTTTGCAGAGATGTAAGGTGCCATTCTAGGATTCCATTTCCTAGTACCATGACCAAAATGAACTCCTGCTTCCATCATCTCTTCTAAATTAATGTTCCAATATCTTCTTGTCATTTTTCCCCACACTTTCTCTTTTTTTTTTTTTTAAGAGACGAGGTACCCTGAAATAAATAATTGTTCCGACGGAACCTTCTCCCGGAGATTGACCCTTGATACATGGTCCAAGTGATTAATTCCTTTCTATTCGTTATTATCTTTATTACCCAATAAAAAGACCGGACCATACCATATAATTAAAGTTAAAAGAAAAGAATCAATTTGCTCTTAGGAATCATGAAATCCCGTAAATTATTGTTCTGGTGTATTATGGAAATTATTTGGGATGTAAGAACCAAATAATTCTCTGTGGTGGAACAAAATATCTCTAATTTCCCCCTCGAATAGATTCTTCTTTTTGATTTCCAAGGGAATGTTGTTGTCTTGCCTTGAACGGTGCACTAATCCCTTGAATCCGGTACCAACAGGTATCATCCCCCCCAGAACAACGTTCTCTTTCAGGCCTTTCAACCAATCAATACGACCTCGTAGAGCGGCTTTTGCTAAAACTCGAGCAGTTTCTTGAAAACTTGCTTCGGATATGAAACTTTGAGTATTCAGAGATGCCCTGGTAATTCCCAATAAGATGGCTCGGTAACAGATCGCTTCTTCCAAAGCACGCCCTGTTCGTTCCGCTCGAAACAATCCTATTAGTTCTCCGGGTGAAAAAACATTAGACATTCCATCTTCTGAAACCAACACTTTTGATGTTATTTGACGTACAATAATCTCTATATGCCTATTATGGATTTGCACCCCCTGGGATCGATAAACCCTTTGGATCTTATTAACCAAAGAGATACGACTTTGCGCTATGGTTAGCTCAGCACCAATCAAGAATTCCCACGGAATTCCAAGAATTCTTTTTATATGTTCGTTCCAACCCTCAACCCTCTTTTCTAGGTTCATCGATATTGAATCAATCGAACGCACTTCTAACACTTGTTCCACTTTTGGAAGACCTTGCGTTATATCACCCGATCTCGATTTTTCATATATAAATGTAACTAATGTATCCCCTTCGTAAAGGATTTCTCCATAATGACCATGAACGGTTGCCCCTGGGGTGGCCAAATGAGGCTTAGCTGATCTTATGACTAAGGAGTCAACATGAACAATTAGAACTTGACCAGATTTTATCTGTGGTCCATATTTGGATATACATACATTTTCACAAATAAACTGTCCGAGGACAATTATTTTGGATGTCTTCTCACAATAATCGTGATGGAGAAAGCACCAAGTCAAATCGAATGGATGAAAAATGATGTTCCTGCATGGATAGGGATTATAAATTCTCCCATTTTCATCCATTAAATAATATTTAAGTACTTGTAAAGTCTGTTTTAAATTGTCAAGTAGCAAATATTTATTTAACAAGATCTGATTATGAGTTATTAAATAGTAAGGTGAATAAAAATTCGCAATTTTAGGTACAGTCCCTAAGGGACCCAACGAATTCCTAATCGGAATCATGGGATCCTCTTTAATTTGAATTGATTCTTTTGTCACATTGTGAGATTTAGAACCATTGAATGGACCAATTCGAGAACAATTGGATAATGACAAAATTAGAAAAGATTGGCATTCCTTATTTCTATTCAGCAACGTACGAATAGTTCCTTGATGTTGGGTAAGTGATTGAATCCTCCTCGCCTTGGAATAAAAAGGATTGATATTGGTGTGATCTGATCCATTATCTGGGATCAATCCCGAACCCGCCATATCATTCCTTTTTCCGATATACGAAATAGGGGACTTCACTAAGTCAATTCTTATGAAATCTCGAATCAGATCATTTGCCCTCACTTCAACAATGGAAGCCTGAACCTTTTCTATAGAACCATTTCGGTCTTGGTCCCAATTCAATACTAAACAAGTACGAACTAATTGAATACTTGTGTAATAAATTCCTCGAATTGGTTTGCCATTTCTATAAAGGATATAATTTTCAACTCGGAATTTCACATTATCCCTTTCTTGCAACAGATCCTGGGGAAAAAGCGTTGCTAAATTGATACCATCAGCTATTTCATATGTGACTACGGATCGAACCGAAACAAAATACTTTTTCTTGGTAGGTGTGATCCGTTGGACATAGATCCAATTTTGTAATTTTTTTGATTCCTTAGAATTTTTTTTTCCCGTTCCTGGTGGTATCAAGATGCCGCTGTGCCGGGAGATCTTA
>NW_027519710.1:2500-20000 GCF_043159265.1 Tasmannia lanceolata | reverse complement strand
ATGGAAAGGAAAAACTTAAAGATAAAGATAAAGAGGAATTCTATTTTTGGTTTGAAAAACCTTTATCGACTCAAATTTTCGAATTGTAAATTAATAAAAAGATTGACACATAAGATAAATATACGAAGAGATAAGAAGAGATTCGTCCACCCCCTAGATATTTGATCCCCTCTCCTACAAAGAAACTTGCAAGACCAACCCCATTCGTAATTCCATCAATTATTCGTCTATCAAAAAAATGAGTTAGTTCGGCTAATCCTCTTATGCCCTGAGTTAAAGATATTGCATAAAAAAGGTCTATGTAACCACGATTATATGACCAATTGTAGATCCCATTTATTATTTGGTCCAAGAAAATTCTCTTAGGGCCGATTTTAACAAATGAGTTGATTAATTCCAAATTCTGAAAAGATGAATAAACAGAACCATATAAAATAGACGCTATGAATATTCCGAAATAGGCTATACTGACTGAAAAAAATGCATTTGTCGCAAATTCATACCAATTCACCGAATAGTTCGAATTTTGATGTAAAAGGTTTATTGATGGGGTTAACCATTTGGATAATATATCCAAACCCATTACTCCTTGATCGAAAGGAATTCCTACGAATCCAACGAACAAAGTAAATAGGACCAACACAAGTAGAGGCAATAGCATTGTATTATCTGATTCATGAGGATACATGGAAGTATCTTTATTGTCAAAATGAGTACTAGAGGATCGCATTAGATTTCGTACATTCCCATCAATTTTATATGTCGTCTTCGAAAAAAAAGAAACCTTTTCATTCTTATTTATTTTTGATAAAAGCAAATTTCTGTTAACCAGTTTTGATTCTTCTTTTCCCCATATAGATATTGAATAAAACGAGCTATTTTGAGTGCCACTGTAATTTTGAAAATGCGCATATAAATACCCCTCAAAAGTAAGTAAATATGTCCGAAACATATAAAATGCAGTTAATCCCGCCGTAGCACAAGCTATTATCGCGAAAATCGGTGAATACAACCAACTATCATTAAGAATTTCATCTTTGGACCAAAAACAAGCAAGAGGTGGAATACCACAAAGAGAAAGTGTACCTAATAAAAAAGTCATTTTGGTAATTGGTACATATTTTCTTAAACCACCCATAAGAACCATGTTCTGACTCTTATCTGGAGAATATCCAACAATGGGTTCCATTGAATGAATAATGGATCCGGTGCCCAAAAACAATAATGCTTTCGAATAGGCATGAGAAATTAAATGGAATAAAGCAGCTCGATAAGAACCCATCCCTGGAGCTAACATAATATAACCCAATTGAGACATTGTTGAATAAGCTAAGCTTCTCTTAATGTCTCTTTGAGCAAGAGCCAAAGTAGCTCCTAATAGTACCGTTATTATACCTATCAAAGAAATGAGATTCATTATGTAAGGTATAACTGTGAAAAGAGGCATAAGTCGAGCGACAAGAAAAATTCCCGCTGCTACCATAGTAGCAGCATGTATAAGAGCCGAAATAGGGGTGGGTCCCTCCATGGCATCAGGTAACCATACATGAAGGGGAAATTGCGCAGATTTAGCAATTGCACCAGCGAATAATAGGGAAGCACACAGAGTAGCAAATAAAGAATTAACTCCATTATTATGCATCAAGTTATTGAAGATTTCGAACAAATCCCGAAATTCGAAACTACCTGTTATCCAATAAAGACCTAAGATTCCTAATAATAAACCAAAATCCCCTACACGATTAGTTACAAATGCTTTTTGACAGGCATTTGCTGCGATTGGTCGTGTGAACCAAAAACCTATTAATAGATACGAACACATTCCCACGAGTTCCCAAAAAATATAAATTTGTATCAAATTGGAACTAGTAACTAATCCCAACATGGAAGTATTGGAAAAACTCATATAAGCAAAAAATCTCAAATATCCTTGATCATGAGACATATACTTGTCACTATAAATAAGAACCATGATTCCGACAGTAGTGATTAGTATTGACATAATAGAAGTAAGTGGGTCGATCAAGTGTCCGAACTCTAAGGAAAAATCATTATTGATGGTCCAAGACCATAGATATTGATAGATGGAACTGCCATCTATTTGTTGAACAGACAGATCGGCCGAAAAAACCATAACTATACTTAGCAATGAAACACTGGGAAAAGCCCACATACGACGAAGATTTTTTGTTGCGGTCGGAACAAGCAGAAGTCCCAATCCTATTGACATAGTAACTGGAAGTGGAACGAAAGGTATGATCCATGCATATTGATATATGGGTTGCATAATCAAATCAAACTTTTTTTTTTTATTCTTATTAATTTTTCCGATTCACCAGCTCTTATCTTTTTTGTAAAGAGCAATAATCAAATAAATAAAAAAATCAAGATATAAAAACTCAAATATTATTTTGAATTCTTCATTATTCTGATTCTTTCCCAGATATTTGAAAAATTCAAATCAAGAAGTTACAATTGTTCAAATAACCAAGTTACTGCTTAAAAATGACTACCTAGTGATTAACTAAGATATTTATTGAGATACAGAATATGAGATTTTCAATCATTCCACTATTACGGTGATTTATATCCATATAGTAATAAGGAAAAAGAATTACACCAAAATAGTACTTGATTCTGATATGAATTATAGGATCCACCAATAACTCGACCTAATAAAATAACACCTAGTTATTTTAGTTAGTTTATTTGGAGTCATTGACTAATTCATTCTGGAACTGATTGATTGGCTTCTAGTCAAATAAAACAAACATATTTTATGGAAAATCCTACGATACTCGTCATTTCGCATAGAGCTGAAATAATAAATTACTAAAATGACCTTTATCAAGTAATGTATCGTTTAAGAGATTAACTACATGATCTCATTTGAATTTAAATTATGGGTACTCCATTCTCGAGTTTGATCAATTAATCGAAAAAATTTTATATTATTGTTTTCTTAAATTAGGTAAGGGTAAAATGTATGGGTTCTTAAGTTTTTTGATTTGATTTATTAAATGTAACATGACGATATATAAATAGACTGAGATATAAATTGGAACCCTTTTTTTTTTTTCATCCCTAGTTATACTATATGTGATGCGCACATATCTGTATTTTTTATGTTATGAAGGAAGTATCCACTATGGAATAGATATAGATAATGGATAGAAAGAACGATTTATTTTGAACAATACAATACATGTCTTTCACATCCAACTATAAAAATGAGAAACCTCTTTCTTTTAAAATGGCAGTTCCAAAGAAACGTACTTCTATGTCAAAAAAGCGTATTCGCAAAAATATTTGGAAGAGAAAGGGATATTGGGCCGCGATAAAAGCTTTATCCTTAGCTAAATCTATTTCTACCGGGCATTCAAAAAGTTTTTTTGTGCAACAAACAAGTAATAAAGCCGCGGAATAATCTGAATGAATCGACATGACTCGATGAATTGGATGATTTAGAAGATGAATAATTTACATTTTACATTAACGAATTTTGGAACTCATCAATATGAGATAGAACTGGATGTTGTGGTATGTAGAATAATAATTCGCCTGTCTAATTGAGTTCTAAAAACGATTGATTTCCGTTTTGTTTTGTTTGAAAAAAAAAAAAAGAAGTCATTAGATAGAAGATAAAGGTTTCACTTTTCATTCCTTATAGTATTCTAGAATGGTATTCTATTAGATTTTTATAATTTGCGAGATGGGGATTGTAACTTTCCCCATCAATTCGCTTTCACAATAACAAAAATCTCATTTTTATGTCGGATCCATGAAATGAGATAAATGAGAAATGAATCATAAAAAAAAAATGAGATAGAAAAAAAAGGACAATTTTTAGTTGTATACCTCGACTGAGGACATAACCCTCTAGTTCCAACTGGTCCAGGGGGACTTATACTCCGTGAAAATGATTGTTAAAACTGACACCATACCACTATACTAAGTTAAGTATTATTGAACGTTCAAATATTTATTTGAACGAGTTTTTTGATTCATCGATTCTAATCTTTCCTAAGATCGATTGGATTGAATCCATCAATCTCGACGATTGAACATAGTATGGGCTATTATTATTTCGATCAAGCCGCCATGGTGAAATCGGTAGACACGCTGCTCTTAGGAAGCAGTGCTAGAGCATCTCGGTTCGAATCCGAGTGGCGGCATCCCCTAAAAGGGGCAAGATAAATCCTATCTTATAAGGAATTCAATTCCTTTCCTTATTTCCATTCCATAATTGAGGAACACACACCCCCCCTTTTTTTTTTTACAAAATAATTTTTTATGATATTTGCGACTTTAGAACATATATTAACTCACATATCTTTTTCGATCATTTCAATTGTTATTACGATTCATTTGATGGATTTATTAGTCCATCAAATCGTAGGAATATGTGATTCATCAGAAAAAGGCATTATAGCTACTTTTTTCTGTATAACAGGATTATTAATAACTCGTTGGATTTATTTGAGACATTTCCCGTTAAGTGATTTATATGAATCATTAATGTTCCTTTCATGGAGTTTCTCCATTATTCATATGGTTCCTAAAGTGGGGAACCATAAAAATAATTTAAGCGCAATAACTGGGCCAAGTGCTATTTTTACCCAAGGCTTTGCCACTTCAGGTCTTTTAACTGAAATGCATCAATCCGCAATATTAGTACCCGCCCTACAATCCCAGTGGTTAATGATGCACGTAAGTATGATGTTATTGAGCTATGCAGCTCTTTTATGTGGAGCGTTATTATCAGTAGCTTTTCTAGTCATCACATTTCGAAAAAACACAGATATTGTTGTTAAAACCAATCATTTATTAATTGGGACATTTTCCTTTGGTGAGATCCAATACTTGAATGAGAAAAGAAGTGTTTTACAAAACACTTCTTTTCCTTCATTTAGAAATTATCACAGGTATCGATTGACTCGGCGATTGGATCATTGGAGTTATCGTGTCATTAGTCTAGGGTTTATCTTTTCAACCATAGGTATTCTTTCGGGAGCAGTATGGGCTAATGAGGCATGGGGGTCTTATTGGAATTGGGACCCCAAGGAAACTTGGGCATTTATTACTTGGACCATATTCGCGATTTATTTACATACTAGAACAAATCAAAGTTTGCAAGGTGTTAATTCGGCAATTGTAGCTTCTATCGGATTTCTTATAATTTGGATATGCTATTTTGGGGTCAATCTATTAGGAATAGGACTACATAGTTATGGTTCATTCACATTAACAGCGAATTGAAGAAGGGACTTGAAGAATACATGGGAACATCAATCTCCAATATATAACGAAAATTAGTGTGAGTTTTTGAGAACCATTTGAATCAAGTAGTAATTCAAATGGTTCTCAAAAACTCCAGATGTATCTGATTACAATTCCAATTCACTTCATTTTTTTTTTTTCAGTGTACAGCGACCGATTTTGTAAATCACAGGATTATTTGACTTTATTTCTTATTTATGAAAACTATTTATGAAAGTAATTAGATAGAATAGCTTCTACCTTCTCAACTGATAGTGAGAGAACGAAATCGGGATAAATACCGATACCTATTACGGGTAGAAAGATACAGATCGAAACAAATAGTTCTCGCGGTCCAGAATCCACAAAGTAGGAGTTTGTAACATTGAATAGTTTGTATCCATAGAACATCTGGCGTAACATAGATAATGAATAAATAGGAGTTAATATCATTCCAATTGCCATTACAAAAGTAATTAGTATTTTTGGCATTAAAAGGTATTTTGGGCTGGTAATTATTCCAAAAAAGACTACCAATTCTGCAACAAAACCACTCATTCCTGGCAGTGCAAGCGAAGCCATCGAGAAGCTACTTAACATGGTAAATATTTTTGGCATTGGGGTAGCTATTCCTCCCATTTCATCGAGATAAACAAGACGTATTCTATCGTAACTCGTTCCTGCCAAGAAAAAGAGTGCAGCACCAATAAATCCATGAGAAATGATTTGTAAAATGGCTCCATTGAGTCCCATATCAGTTATGGAAGCAATTCCGATAATTGTGAAACCCATATGAGATACGGAGGAATAGGCTATTCGCTTTTTTAAATTGCGTTGACCGGGAGAAGTTGAAGCTGCATAGATTATTTGAATCGTTCCGACTATCATCAACCAGGGAGAAAATATAGAATGAGCATGGGGTAATAATTCCATATTGATCCGAACCAATCCATATGCTCCCATTTTTAATAAAATTCCAGCTAGAAGCATACATGTACTGTAATGTGCTTCTCCATGGGTATCTGGTAACCATGTATGTAGGGGTATAATCGGTGATTTGACAGCATAAGCAATAAAGAAGCCAAAATAGAATATTATTTCCAATGCCGCGGGATACGATCGATTAGCTGATGTTTCAAAATTTAATGTTGGTTCATTGGAACCATATAAACCCATACCTGGAACTCCCATTAAGAGAAAAATGGAACCCCCCGCAGTGTACAAAATGAACTTTGTAGCTGAGTACAGACGTTTCTTACCTCCCCACATGGATAAAAGTAGGTAAACAGGAATTAATTCTAACTCCCACATGATGAAAAAAAGTAAAAGGTCTCGAGAAGAAAATGATCCTATTTGACCGCTGTACATTGCTAACATCAGGAAATGGAACAATCGCGAATCTCTAGTAACTGGCCAAGCCGCTAAAGTAGCTAAAGTAGTGATGAATCCCGTCAGTAAAATGGGTCCGATGGAAAGTCCATCGATCCCGAGTCTCCAGTGAAAATACAAAATATTTATCCATTTATAATCCTCCTCCAATTGGATTAATGGATCGTCCAATTGGAAATGATAACAGAATGCATAGGTCGTTAGAAGGAGTTCTAACAAGCAGATGCATATAGTATACCATCTCACCACCTTATTTCCTCTATGAGGGAGAAAGAAAATTGATGAACCCGCGGATATTGGAAAAACAACAATTATTGTTAACCAAGGAAAATAACTCGTGGTAAAGACAAGATAGACTTTGACCATAAAAACCCGCGCTCGAAATAATATATTTTCTCGAGTACGGGTTTTTGTCGGTAAAGAAGAATCAAATGGATTCAAGTAGAGTTTTACGGAACGTATCAATAAGCTAGACCCATGCTGCGAGTTGTCTCATGCCATAAATAAACCCGGACACTCAAGAAATCTGTTGGACAAGCGGATTCACATCTCTTACAACCTACACAGTCTTCTGTTCTTGGAGCAGGAGCAATTTGCTTAGCTTTACATCCGTCCCAAGGTATCATTTCCAATACATCTGTGGGGCAGGCTCGTACACATTGAGTACATCCTATACATGTATCATAAATCTTTACTGAATGTGACATTGTGTCTATCAATTTTTTGAACGTTATCAATTTTCGATCTGGTAAAATCGGTAGTAAATGAATCATATATTGTAGATACCAGATGAATCAGTAGTTTACCAGAATTGATTTTTTTTTAGAATCAATTTACCTCTGGATCTGTTTAGGAAAGAGGACCAAGATACTTTGATTTCTTACGTTTCAGCAAACATGGTCATACGAGTCATATATGCTAATTTTAATTGGTGAATATAATATTATATATATCTGTCTTTTTTTATATCATTATGACTATTTATTCAACAAGTTCGATTGATTGATACGAGTTGATTTTCTGTTACGATGGATCGACGAAACAATAGCTGGCCCAATAGCTGCTTCAGCGGCTGCAATAGCTATAACAAAGATCGAGAAAATGTCTCCTTTTAATTGTCGACTATCAAATAAATCAGAAAACGTTACGAGATTCATATTAACCGCATTCAGTATAAGCTCAAGACACATAAGTGCTCTAACCATATTTCGACTTGTGATCAATCCATAAATACCAATAGAAAATAAATAGGCACTCAAAATAAGTACATGCTCGAGCATCATTGACCAACTCCTCATCAATCTCGATTCATTTCAATATGAACAACAATTTCACTGATTGACTCGAATATAAAACAAGTACGGAACAAAGGAAGGTATTGGTAATGGATCGAACTAAAACAAAACCCTTTTTAATTTAATATATGAACAATAAATATATAAATTGAATTGAAGCAAAATGGATGTAATAACAATACAAGAAGACAGAACAAGGCCTTATTTATTTTTATTTTAAATTTATTTTAATTTTATTTTGGATTTCTAATTCATTTCTAATTCTAAGTATTTATTACTGACGAGCCATAGCAATTGCACCTATCAAGGCAACTAAAAGAATTATAGAAATGAGTTCAAATGGAAGATAAAAATCTGTTGATAAATGAATCCCAATTTGTTGAACATTACTTATCAGGTCCTGCTCTATAATCTGGTTTGATCCTGTAGTCCAAATAATCCCATACCATGACGTATCTGAAATAGTAGTAATTAGTGAAAAAAGAATACTTGTACAAACCAGTGAAGTGACCCCATCTCCAACGGTCCAAAGATAGAAATCATTGTAATATTCTGAACCATTCATGAACATCACAGCAAATATGATTAAGACATTTACAGCTCCCACGTAAATAAGGAGCTGTGCAGCAGCTACAAAATAGGAGTTAGATAGAATATGGAATAAGGATATACAAACAAGAACCAATCCCAATGAAAAGGCAGAAAAAATGGGATTGGTAAGTAATACCACTCCTAGACCCCCTAGTATAAGACCTGATCCCAAAAATACTAAAAGAATATCATGTATTGGCCCAGGTAAATCCATTATGTATAAAATAAGAGATAAAAAAAAGTTGAAATATTTCATGACCTTACTGACCCAGCCAGGAAAAAAGAGGTTACCTTGTTTTTTTCTTGTATATGATACGTTTCTAATTGAATCGTAATGGGGTCTGGATTGAGGTAGATACAGTTATTGGACTAATTCCACTTCTGTATCCGAAAGAGTAGTTCGGAGTTTGATATTCCGAAATCATCATGACTATATTCATATATTCTAAATCCAAATCAAGCCGCGATTCTCACCAATCAATAGTTATGATTTGTAGTTACTGACCAACCAAAATGAAAGAAGCTTCACTCCTTTAGATCAAAAATGAATCTTAGTCATTGGTAATCGTTATTGAATCAAGGGGTTTATCTGTGGTTATTTTAATTTGAGTCGAATTCATAATTGTTCGAATTGTGTAATCCCCAATTACTGACATTGGTAACCGACCCAAAGCAATTTGATTATAATTCAATTCGTGACGATCATAAGTGGAAAGTTCATATTCTTCAGTCATTGATAGACAGTTTGTTGGACAATACTCGACGCAGTTACCACAAAATATACAGATTCCAAAATCAATACTATAATTAAGCAACCGTTTCTTTCTAATATCTGTTTCCAATCTCCAATCAACAACGGGTAGATCTATGGGACATACACGAACACATACTTCACAAGCAATGCATTTATCAAATTCAAAGTGGATTCGACCACGGAAACGCTCTGATGTGATCGATTTTTCATAAGGATATTGAATAGTTATAGGTAAACGATTCGCGTGGGATAAGGTAATCATGAAACTTTGACCAATGTACCTTGCAGCTCGTACTGTTTGTTGACCATAATTCATGAACCCAGTCATCATAGGGAACATATCGTGGCTATCCATGAATAATTTGATATTTCTTTCTCTTGCTTAAGGGAGGTTATGAATCTAGAGTATCATATACTGTTACAGTGAAAGGAGTTGGGAAGAAGTTGTCAATAATAGATTACCCAGAGAAATGGGTAAAAGAAATTTCCATCCAAGATTTAATAGTTGGTCCATTCTCATCCTAGGTAAAGTCCATCTTGTTGTGATAGGAATGAACAGGAACAAATAAGCTTTAGCTAATGTAATAAGGATACCAATCGTTGTTCCAAATACTCCCCCCGTTTTATTTATTCCGAAAAGTTCAGGAATGAATATGTACGGAATAGAGAGATTCCACCCGCCCAAGTAAAGAACTGTTACAAATAATGAAGAAACTAGTAGATTTAGGTAAGAAGCAACGTAAAATAAACCAAATTTGATACCTGAATATTCGGTTTGATAACCCGCTACTAATTCTTCTTCTGCTTCTGGTAAATCAAAAGGTAATCTCTCACATTCTGCTAGGGAAGAAATTATAAAAACTATAAACCCTATGGGTTGACGCCACAGATTCCATCCCCAAAACCCATATTTTGACTGTGCCTCAACTATATCAATTGTACTTGAACTGTTAGATAATCATAGTCGATGATAACATCACTGTTCCCATCGCTATTTCAGAACCGTACATGAGACCTCAGCTTCATACGGCTCCTCGATGGCCACAAATAAATCTAAGGACTGATTCAGTATTACCTCGGCATTTTTTGAGAGTGAATAGAGTAAAGATGCATCAGGGAGTCCCTAATTAGACCAATGGAATTCTGTCTGCTATAATAACAAATTCAAAGTGCTTCCGAATTGCTCTCATAATTTATTTTATAATTAATATTACAATTTATCTTTGTTCAGTAATAGCTTAATCTTTCAATAAAATACTCGTTGTATCAATAGATATTTCTACCCATATCTTTCGATTACGAAAAAGAATTAGACACTCTACATTAGTTCATTTCATGAATCATGATAAGAAGCCTATCTGTATTAATACGGATGGGATGGAGGAAAGAAAGAATAAAGAAAGATCTATTACTATTTATTTTTCCTATTGCATTCCATTTCTTTCGTTCCTGTTCTTCTTTCGCAGAAGAGGGGATTCTCAAAAAAAAAATAAAGGATTACTTCGTTCCCGATAGTCATTTCTTTAATCAGTGGATAGGAGCATACTCTGGATCGGAATCATGGGGAAGTACTGCTTGATCATTTCTACCAACTTAAAGCCCTCATTATGATTCCTTTTATGCAAAAATATCCCTTTGGTTTTTGATACCTTACATTATTTCCATGACGAATCCTTTGTGTACCTTGGTGTTCCTAACCGTCCACTCATTTTTGATTGATTCCCGATATGATAATGCATACAATAACAATTGTAGAAACTCCATACAGTTGATCTTTTGCACCCGCTTCAAGTCATGATGACTAATCAACCAATCTTGGGGTAAACAGTTTCCACCGCTTATCTTTACTTACACTTTCCTCTCGTACATAGGGAATGAGAATCAATCTTCTTACTGCGAATTCATAAGCTGTTTTGTTTCACTCATATAACCATCTCGTTTAGTTCATCAACCTAAATGGTGAATAAAAAAATCAAGATATCTATTCAATACATTCAACCTCTTTCCTAGAAATAAAGGAAAGAAATAAAAGTTAATGTTGCAACGAATCACACGTAGAGATATTGATAACACACATGGAGTTAATGGTATTTCATAACTAATAGATTGAGCAGCAGCTCGTAGACCACCTGAAATATTTATTATTCGATCCATATCCTGACATAAGAAGTCCAATAGGAGCAATACTGGAAATGGCGATCCACAAAAAAACACCTATACCGAGATCGGCTAGAACAAGGCGATAGCCAAAAGGAATTACTGAATAACTTAGTAGAATTGATATGACCGCTATGGATGGCCCGATACTGAATAAACGAATATCTCCTCTAGATGGGAGAAGATCCTCTTTGAAAAGCAGTTTTGTCCCATCCGCTAGAGCTTGAAGAATTCCCAAGGGACCAGCATATTCAGGCCCAATACGTTGTTGTATCCCTGCGGATATTTCTCTTTCTAACACACACAATCACGAGTACCCCTATTGTGATCCCCGATACGGGAGTAAAAATAGGGACAAGCGTCCCTATAAGGCCATAGCCTTCTTTTAAAGATTCCGATCTGGAAAAAGAATTGATAGCTTGTACTTCTGTCGTATCAATTATCATTTCAACGATCAACTTCTCCCATAATGATATCTATACTACCTAGTATCGTCATGATATCAGCCAATTTCATTCTTTTAACTAGCTGAGGAATAATTTGCAAATTTATGAAACCCGGTGGACGAATTTTCCATCTCCAGGGAAAAACACTATTATCTCCTATCAGAAAAATTCCTAATTCTCCTTTTGGGGCTTCTACTCTCACATAAAGTTCTTGTTTTAACAATTCAAAGGTGGGAGAAGGTTTTTTACTAATGAATCGGTATTCAAAATCGTTCCATTCAGAATCCTTTGCTCTATCAAAGCGTCGTACTTCTAAATTCTCATAGGGTCCCCCCGGAATTCCTTCCAGAGCCTGTTGAAGAATTTTTATAGATTCCGTCATTTCACTGATTCGTACTAAATAACGAGCTAATGAGTCTCCTTCTTTTTGCCATTGGACTTCCCAATCGAATTCATCGTAACACTCATAATGATCAACTTTACGAAGATCCCATTGGATTCCGGAAGCTCGTAGCATTGGTCCCGATAAACCCCAATTTATTGCTTCCTCTCCACCAATAATGCCCACTCCTTCAACTCGTTCCAAAAAAATAGGATTCCGCGTAATAAGCTTTTGATATTCAACAACTCCTGTTAAAGAATAATCGCAGAAATCCAAACATTTATCTATCCATCCGTGAGGTAGATCAGCAGCTACTCCTCCGATACGGAAATAATTATGCATCATTCGCATACCTGTGGCAGCTTCGAATAGATCATATAGCAATTCTCTCTCTCGGAAAATATAGAAGAAAGGAGTCTGTGCACCGATATCTGCCATAAAAGGCCCAAGCCATAACAAATGAGAAGCTATACGACTTAGCTCCAGCATAATAACTCTGATATAACTGGCTCTTTTAGGTACTTGAATATTTCCCAATTGTTCGGGGGCATTTACCGTTATTGCCTCTGTGAACATAGTAGCTAAATAATCCCAACGTGTTACATACGGCAGATATTGTATAATTGTTCGGTTTTCCGCAATTTTTTCCATTCCTCTGTGTAAATAACCCAATATAGGTTCACAGTCAATAACATCTTCACCATCTAGAGTAACAATGAGTCGAAGAACACCATGCATTGATGGGTGGTGAGGGTGGGTGGTGAGGGCCCATATTGACTATCATGAGGTCTTTTTTTGTAGCCGGTACAGTCATATGCTTTCTTCCCCGATTCATTATTCCATGAATTGTTGAAAACGAAACAAAGTTCATCAAAATTCAAGATCTAATAAACCAAAAAATTCAAATGAATCCTCAAATTAACGATTTTTTGGCTCCCGAATATCCAACTGACCAATTAATTCCTTATAACGTACTCTATTTTTTTTTGACAAATAAGCCAGCAGCCGTTGACGTTTTCCCAGAATTTTTCGCAGACCTCTCTGAGATAAATAGTCTTTTCTGTGAAATTCAAAATGTGCAGTAAGTCTCCGTATCTTATTGGTGAAATTGAATACTTGAAATTCAACAGACCCTTTGTTTTTTTCTTTTTCTTCTTGCGGAATAACCGAGATAAATAAATTTTTTACCATAAAAAAGAATAATTCTTCTCTCTTTTTTTTTTTCTTTCGTTCCCACAAATATGGATTTTACCGATCAGGAATAATAATAAAATGATAATGCCAGTCATTTCGATCTGGTACACACAATAATCTGGATTTATTCATATAATAACTTTTTCTATTTAAATTGAATTAATAAATCCAATTTAATTTGTAATTTGATTCGGATACAATACATAGAAAGGGATGGTACATTTCTGGACCCACGAAAGAGAATGATTTGGGTTTAAGAAGATTCTGTTGATTCATTCCTAGGTCCAATTGATACGTCATTGAATCAGTATCATGTGTCAGAATGTAATGTAACACAACGTGTGTGTACACCTGTCTGTCTTCATATATCGGCTATGATACATGATGTATATAAAATGTACCATTAACTAATTCTGAATCGTGGATACATATATATTCTTGACATACTGAAACGACTGCCATTATTCGTATCAAACCAATAGCGATTCATACAAGCTAAATCTTCTAATCGATAATTGGGCCAAAGAAATAATTTGAATTGAATGAATTTATTTGTATCTGTATCAAGACACTTGTCCTCATCCAAAAATTGCCCAGAGTTCTTTACGTTATTCTCATTGAAAAATACTGGATTTATATCCACAATATATTGAAACACATTAAAATTCTCAATTTTCTACGACGTCTAGGAGATAGAATATTTTCAGGAACAAGAAAATCATAATGATTTTCATCTCCATTCATAAGCATCTTTCCATGTTGTGCAATAGATCCATTGAAAGAATTCTCATCAACATATTTTTTTTCTCGACGTTCTCGATTAGTTTGGTGTTTACTCTTATGGACCAATGAAATGCCTATGGTTTGATACATAATAAATTGTCCATCCCGTTTTATAGACAGGCGGGCTGGTTCAATAATAAATATTCCCCTTTTTATCAATTCCGTAAGAGTGAGATCCTTCTGAATCAACATTACGTCCAGGCGCATTTCTCCTCTTTGAATAGAGGATATAGCAATTTCCCTTGGATTTATCAGTCTAAGCAGGAGGCAATATACCTTGATATTATTGATCATTCTTTGATTCAAAGAATCGTCCCATCTCAATTGAAAAAGCAAATATCTTTTTAGGAAGAACTCTAGTTCTGCTTCTCTGTTGCTCTTGTATTTTCTTTTCTTTCTCCTTTTTTTAATGTCTGATTCCGCGTAATCCTTTTCAACATATTTTTTTTTTTTTTGTGCATCTGATTCAAGATTCTCTTGGTTTCGTGCATCTGATCTAATATCCCCTTGGCCCGGCTGTTCTTCTTCTTTTTCTTTATTTCGGTTCTCTAATTCAAGATATTCTTTTTGATTAGATGATATACGAAGATCTTTTTTTTGATTTTCACTAATGTTTTTATTTTCACTAATGTTTTTATTTCCATGAAAATTTAAAAGAAGTAATTTGATTGGTATGATCCATGGTTTCATTTTATATGTATCATAAAGTCGCACAAATTCTGGGAAGAACCAAGATTCCAGATTCGATATGGGACGATATCGCATTTCTTCATTCATTCCCATCCAATCAAAAAAGTTTTTTTTTTGATTGGGTGGGTTGATTTCTTGATGAATCGTGAAATAAAAAAGATCTTTTTTATCAATTATTTCATAATCATTAATCCCATTCTTAGTATTTTTATTAATATTGGTCCCAGTATCCATATCGGTCCAGGTATCAATATCGATATTTTTTCTAAGACAAAAATGCAGAATTCTCCACTCAAAATATTTTCTATCCGGATTTTTACCCGTATCCATAATAGACTCTTCTTCTAGATAATCACTAATAGCTATATCCCCCAGTACATAACATGATTCGGGTTTAGGTGTGTTGTCATTATAGGGAATCTCTCGGCCCCCATTTACTTTTAACGGGGATACATAAATATATGAGCTCTTCCTATCCTCATAATTAATATATTTACACGATAAAAGATCATATCTGTAGTGTTTTTTAAATTTTTCTTTTTGACTCGGCAATGAATTCACCGCGCAATCATTTTCTTTCTCGTAATAAATGAATTGGTCTTTTTCTTTTTCATATGAATCCCATTTTTTGGAATCTTTATTTTCAATCGTACGACGATGATTGACTCTAGTTCGCCATTTTTTCGATACTAATCTAGACCATCTATTCTGAGATAAATTGTATTGATAATGACGCTTTAACCAGTTTTTCCATTCATTCATTCTGGAATTCGAAAATTTCTTATGTCTTGGTTTGAAATCAAAAATTCCTCGTGTACCCAAATAGTCCTTTATTCTATGCTTAATAAAAGGAGATGCGCCATGATATTGAAGTACAGATATCAAGTGATACTTGTTAATAACTTCTTGGTTTTGTGATAATTTGTAAAATACATATGCTTGGGACAAGAAAGATAAGTTACAATAAATCTGTGAATTATTATTTCGAATATTCGAAATAGAAAGTGACTTTTGGATAGTCAAAATAAACTGAGTTGTATTTTGATTTGTTTCATCAATTCCTTCTTTATTTGTTTCATTATTGTAAATATATTTATCGATAAGATTTTTTGTTGATTCAAGGAAAAGTTGTGTATTAATCCTGGGAATGTTAATGGCACATAGAAAGATATCTATGTATATTCTTTCAATGAAATATTTTATAAAATATTGCGATTTACGTATTAATCGGGCACTTCTTTTTTTTGATCTCTGCCAAATATGTTTCTGTGATTCCGATCTTTCATCATCAAAACTTGTCTTGTTAGGACTAATATTTATATCTGTATCTGTAGTTAGAAATATTTTTTTCTTGTCTTTTTTTATTTTTTCTATTTGATTTTTGATTTTGGTTGTACTATCAGTCAGATCTTTCATTTTTTTTTCTGTCAGTGAATAATTTGTCCAATCCATGGATCTAATTTGAATAGTCGAGTCGTGAGTAATCTTATTACTGATTATGAAATCTTTTCCAGTTTCACTCGGTTGATAGCCTTTCCTCAACCCAAATAATAAAATTGAGTTCACTTTTGTAAGCTCTTTCATTATTCTTTTTATAAATAGAACTATTTTGATAACCCATCTTATTTTTTCTTTTGAGACCTTTAGACAACATTTTGTTCTTTCTTTTAAAATTCTGAAAACTCGAAAATATTTTTTTTGAACTTTTCTCGTTTTTTTTTCGAGTTCTTTAAAAATGGGTTCAAAAAAAGAAGGTTCTTTTCGTGGAGAACCAAAAGGTAATTCAGTTTCCATTCCCCAGACCGTTAAAAAACAAAAATTTTCTATTTTTCCTTTGTTTTTCATTGGATCTCTATGATGAAATTGTAGTTTAGATCCCCGCCAAGGTTTCAGACAGAAAGGAAATAAGATCTTTATCTGAATCCCATCTGTTAACCAGTTTTTCGGAAATTCTGTTTCTGATAATTGAACACCATTATAGGTGCATTTAACATGCATTTCTTTATTCCACTCCTTCAAATCCTCGTACCACTCGGGAAATTGAAATAATAACATACGGCCAAGATTTTTAGCTATTATCAATGAAGGCAATATGATGTATTTTCTAAGAATCGATTGGGTTACTAACATAGAACCTCTTATTGCTTGAGCAAATATAATAGTATCCCAAGTTTCTGATATTGCTATCCGTTCATTCTCCTCTTTTTGCTCTTTCTTTTTTTTCTCTTTTTCTTTTGCCTCTTCCTCCTCAGAATCTGAGGTTTTGAGTTGCGGATCCTTTCCTATCCAATTCCTAAAAAGTGGATTAATCATTCCAGAGATATCAAAAGAGAAAAAAAATGTTTTGTCTATTCTGTCCAAAAAAAGCGGGGAATGCACATTTGTTTGAAACATTTCCCAAGTCACTGTTTTACGTCTTTGAGCGCGCATGGATCCTTTGATTAGATCCCGACGAAAATCCGATTGTTGTGAGTAACGTATCAAAGCCACTTCTTCCGCTTGATCACTATCATTATTAGTATTAGTACTAGTATGAGTATTGATATTCTGATCGTTATCA
>NW_027519709.1:22500-24004 GCF_043159265.1 Tasmannia lanceolata | reverse complement strand
AAAAATCTCGAGTGAATAGATGAAATAATCGGATCTAGAAAATGATGGTATGGGATTACCATCAATCGGATTGTTTTCGTTGGGACTCCACCAACAAACAAGGGGTCAATCTTGTTTATTGTACCTCTATTGAATAAACTAGAGATTTTTTTCCTACTTTTTTTTTTTTTCTTATTTATTCCCCCATCCCACACTTCATTTCTGATCTGTGTAGTGTCAATCCAACACAAGTACTTATTTTCTTTAATTGAATTTGTTTTCTCAACCAACATTCAATTCATATTGACAATGTTGTATCGATCAAATATAATTTGATCGTGGATAAATAGATCCATTTATCCCAGCCTCATAAGTTTGTTTCTTTATTTCTTTACTTTATTTCAATTTCACTCAAATGGTGAGTTCGCCAGATTCGCTGCGACACAAGAAGTATCTTCTTAATGAAAAATGAAAAAAAAAAATATTGATAAAAATATGGATGATCCATAAATTTTGGCATCCATCTATATTGATCCGGGAATTCGTTGTATTTTCATCTAATCTGTTCATTTTGATGTTCATAATTGATCATCAAATTTTCTTTTAGATTTGTTTGTTACTAGTTCAATGTTTTGACGGGGGTCGAGCAATCCAATCCCAATCTCTTGGTTTGAGTTTTATTTTTATTCGATCGTATCTACACACCATATTTTTCCGGGTTGCTAACTCAACGGTAGAGTACTCGGCTTTTAAGTGCGGCTATGATCTTTTACACATTTGGATGAAGCAAGGGATTCGTCCATACCATTGGTATAGTTTGTAAGACCACGACTGATCCTGAAAGGGAATGAATGGAAAAAATAGCATGTCGTATCAATGGAGAATTTTGTTGATAATACTTTATCCTTACCGAATCGGTACAAAATCTTGTTTTGATTCTTGGAACGGGACCAAACCAATTCACCATTGGATCGAGTGAATAAATGGATAGGGCTCTATCGCTCCAATTATAGGGAAACCAAAAGTAACGAGCTTTTGTTCTTAATTCGAATGATTACCCGATCTAATTAGATGTTAAAAATAGATTAGTGCCTGATGGGGGAAAGGGTTCTCCTGTGAGTAGATTATCGATTCCTTTTTTTTAATGAATCCTAACTATTAAATATTCTTTTCTTTCTCGATTATGGAGTGGAAACGAATGTGTAGAAGAAACGGTATACTGATAAAGAGAATTTTTCCAAAGTCAAAAGAGCGATCGGCTTGCAAAAATAAAGGATTTCCAGTCATCTCTTGTAACTATAACGAAACAAAAAATTAGATGGAAAAATGGAGGATCTGTTGAATGGCTTCCTTGTCTCCGGGGTATCCATTCTTTTCTTAATCGATTCTTTTATTACTATATACCTTGATACCTTGTTTTTGACCGTATCGCACTATGTATTATTTGATAACCCAAGAAATCTCTATGCTTTTGATTCAAGTATCATTTCAAATGGAGGAATTACAAGGATATTTAGAAATAGAC
>NW_027519708.1:22500-25000 GCF_043159265.1 Tasmannia lanceolata | reverse complement strand
CTCATGCTCCTTTAGGTTCTTTAAATTCTGTGGGTGGCGTAGCTACAGAGATCAATGCAGTCAATTATGTATCGCCTAGAAGTTGGTTAGCTACCTCTCATTTTGTTCTAGGATTCTTCCTATTCGTGGGTCATTTGTGGCATGCGGGAAGGGCCCGTGCAGCTGCAGCAGGATTTGAAAAAGGAATCGATCGTGATTTTGAACCTGTTCTTTCTATGACCCCTCTTAACTGATACAGTAGATAAAATGCATGAAGTAGGAATCAAATTGATTCTATTAGACATATTAGGTAGGATCAGGTCATACTTAAAAAATATTCCCTTTTCCTTTCTTTTTTTCTTTTTCAACTCATTTATCTTTATTTATCTATTTTACTTTTGTTGATTTTTTCTGGTTCGGCTATCCCACCTAGCCGAGCCATTCCCTTTTATGACACCAGGCGGGGCCAAGCCAATACAATAAAGAAAAAAGAAACAAATCGATTCAATGAGCAAAAGGAGAGAGAGGGATTCGAACCCTCGATAGTTCTGAACAAAGAACTATACCGGTTTTCAAGACCGGGGCTATCAACCACTCGGCCATCTCTCCGAGAGACAATCTCTATTTTATTCCCCCAAATAGAACATGGCCATATGAGTGGATCTGTAGAAACATCCCAGGTGTGAATCTATATTTCGATGTATCTATCTGTCTATCGAGATATATGATATATGCATGATGCAGCATGCCCATTTGTTAAGTTAATAAAAATTTCCCCTCGACTCCATGTCCGAATAAAAATAAAATAAAGTGGGAATAAGTTCGAAAGGATCAATGGATTCATGGTTAAATCCCTCCATGATACATTTTATGCCAATTTGGACTGAAAGAGGGATCAAATGGTATAGTTCATTTGTTGGTAGCTTGGAGGATTACAAGCATGACTATTGCTTTTCAATTGGCTCTTTTTGCATTAATTGCTACTTCATCAATCTTACTGATTAGTGTACCTGTTGTATTTGCTTCTTCCGATGGTTGGTCAAGTAACAAAAATGTTGTATTTTCCGGTACATCATTATGGATTGGATTAGTCTTTCTGGTAGCTATCCTTAATTCTCTCATCTCTTGAACCTACTCGGCATTTCCCGGATCCAAAATTGACCCCTCCCCCGAAGGAGTTCGGGTTGTGAGACACATTCAAATTCAATATGAATCGAGTCCCGAAAAGAAAAATAAAGAAAAAAAATGGGAGGGAGGGGTCAAAAGTCACTTATTGAGTGAAATGAATCAAAAAAAAAATGAATAGAAATAGAATTGGAATCTTCCTGAGTATCTGGCCCTGCACAAATATGATCCAGACGCATATATTATATATCATATATGTGTGGACATATGCGTGTGTATCAGGAACTAAGAAAATGCGGATATGGTCGAATGGTAAAATTTCTCTTTGCCAAGGAGAAGATGCGGGTTCGATTCCCGCTATCCGCCCATGGTAAAGTCATGTAATATGATAAATAATTCGATATAGTTGACCACGATAGTGTAGTGGTTCTATATTCCCTCTTCTTTTCCTCCCATCCCAAAACAAAAGATGTTGCGGAGACAGGATTTGAACCCGTGACCTCAAGGTTATGAGCCTCGCGAGCTACCAAACTGCTCTACCCCGCGCTGAAGAACTGGGAACTAATAGACGAACAGGGATTAGGGATTGGATGTGCCCCTCTACCATGTTCTATACAAATAGAATAACCCATTTATACAGAATGGTAAAGGGGACCCCTCTATGATCTATGATCATAGAGATCGATAGAAATATGAAGAAGGGATATTTTGATCCTTACCAACTTGATCTTGTTGCCCCCGGCAACAAACATGCATGAAACCTTTCGCGAAGTATGTGCCCGGATAGTCCAAAGTCTCGATAGTTACCTCTAGATCTTCCGGTTGAAAAACAACGTCGATGAAGACGTATAGGTGCACTATTACGTGGTGGGGATTGCAATTTTCCATGAATTTCCCATTTGTCACTCAACGATGAAACTTTGCTTATTTCTTTTTTTGAGGATCGACGAATCAAATGATATTTCTGTTCCAATTTCTGCCTCTTACTCTCCCTCTGAATCAAACTTTTCCTTGCCATAATGGTTCAGTTCCTATTATTATCAATGATATGGGTCGGATCCTAGATGTAGAAATATAAGAAATATAAGAAGGGGGATCCTCCCCCTTCTCAATCGAATCAAATTTGTTAGAATTAACCAAATTTGCCTGATGTAGAGGCAATCAAGAAAGCTGCATAAGTGAATATATAACCTACAGAAAAGTGGGCTAATCCAACTAATCTTGCTTGTACAATGGAAAGAGCCACGGGCTTATCCCTCCATCGAATCAAATTAGCCAAAGGTGTGCGTTCATGAGCCCATGCTAAAGTTTCAATCAATTCCTGCCAATATCCACGCCAGGAAATTAAGAACATAAATCCAGTAGCCCAAACAAGATGCCCAAATAAAAACATCCA
>NW_027519708.1:7500-17500 GCF_043159265.1 Tasmannia lanceolata | reverse complement strand
GGCTCAGCAGTCAATTCTTTTGGTGTCCCATCTTAATCTACCATATCTAACTGAATGAGATTTCTCGTAAATAGATCCGATTTTTTATCGAGTTAACCAGAATAGAAGAGGTGAATTACATGAGTTTCAAACTCTAATTTGAATCAATAATCAAATCAGTTTTATCTTTTCTCCTACCTTCAGAAGAATGAAGCATAGGTATCCTCCCCTTATACTTAGAATTTTATGAAAGGTAACTATCTCGGTTTCATTTTCATATAGAAATTCATATAGAATCTTTGAAAAAGATTTTCTTTCCTCCAAAAGAAAGAAAGGACTTACTATCTTTGGGATCTGATGCTACACCGCTGCTCAATACCTTAGTAGATCGACTCTATTACATAAGTTGATTCCTAACTTTTATCTCATATCATGACATAAGTAAGCAGTTCTTATTGTATCGGCCCCAAAACCTCGCTAATTGATCTTTACGGTGCTTCCTCTATCAATTAGATCCTTTCTTTATCCATAGAATCTAATATATAGGCCGTACCTATTTCTTCATATTTGGCTCCTATGAAGTCTCTTTCTTTGCTACAGCTGATAAAACTCGTTGCTTTGAATGATGCATATGTAGAAAGCCTATTTTTTTCTAGTATTTACTAGGAGGTTTGATCTTTCTTTCCTTCTTTCTATAGTGGAGATAGTCGCACGTAATGACAGATGACGGCCATATTATTAAAAGCTTGTGGTAAGAATGGGTTTCGTTCGAGTGCCCGGAAATAATATTCCAAAGCCTTCGTATGTTCTCCGTTGCTTGTGTGGATAAGGCCTATGTTATAGAGTATATAACTTCGATCATAGGGATCAATTTCTAGTCGCATAGCTTCATAATAATTTTGTAAAGCTTCCGCATAATTTCCTTCGGATTGAGCTGACATCCGTTACGGTCGTTCATTCTATTCAAAGAATCTCCGTTCCAGAAACGTACGTGAGACTTTCATCTCATACGGCTCCTCCCTTCTGTGCATAGTAATAAGGGGAATAATCCATGGAATCAAAAAAGATTGAAATATTCTCATTATGAACTGACAGGGGCTGGTGTTTTTACAAGAAATCTCTAGCCAGCCTTCCTGCAAGAGGTCTATATTTTCTTAACACCAACCATGTTGGTGCTAGATAGAAATGGTAACTCCAACAATTTCTTTGTCCTCAACGCCCCCTATTTCCAGGAATTAGTCACTTCAACGATCTTCGATGGTTATACGGGTATCCAAAGTACGAACGAGATGGATGTTTGTTGTCCCAACCATTCTTGTTAGTCCCGATCCCGATAAGGAAAAGGGGTAATTTATAACAAAGTTTTCGCGTTGTTGATTCCTAGGTGTAGTGCTTCTTCCTCTATGCCGCCTATTGGTCTGGTCCTAGTGGAGTCGGATTGACCTACAATACAGAACCTGTAGGTGTAACCTTTCGCTCAATACTCAAATCAACAATTGAAGCATCTGAGGCTGCATCAATCGGGGATACACGACAGAAGGAATTGTTCTATCTCTAAATTTCACCTTCACCGAGCATAGGTTTATTTCAAAAATCTTTTTTCTTTGTATTACGAATCATGTCTCTTTCTCGTAAGACTGAGGTCGGTAAATCATAAATAATAAATAAATAATAATAAAAAAAAATCAAATCGCACCATCTCTGTAATAGGTAAATGCCTCTTTTTCTCCTGAGGTTGTCGGAATTATTCGTAATAAGATATTGGCTACAATTGAAGAGGTCTTATCAATAAAATTTCCATTTATCCGAGATCTAGGCATGGTTAACAATCCATTCCATAATTCTTCTCATTACCCCTAGAGGGAAAATGATCCCACAAACAAAGGAATTGTATAGTACGAAATCACATAAAAACAAACGGACTCATTCTAAAAAAAAAGGTGTCGACCTTCCACTCAAATTGTCCCTTTGGGGCAGGGATGGATAGGAAATATTTGAATCCGATTGTATTTCATTTAAATTAAGTATTAAGTATAAATATTAAGTAGTATACCAATGAACGGAACTATTCCTATTTTATCGAAGCTCAGGAATCAAGGAAGTTTTTCCTACAGATTCTGATGACTCTAGAAGTTTTGATTTGATTATGATCCAAAGAAAAAAAAAATCAAATCAAATAATAGAATCATTCCATGATGAAAATAGAATAAGAATAACCATCCATTTTTTGTGCATAGTGTGTATACACCACGCAATCGAAATATCAAAAAAATCCATGGGACGATTCATGAATTTGTAATAGATTGTGGGGTAGCTCATGAGAGGAATTGTTGTTGAGAAATCTGAAACTAGAAAGGAATTTTGGAATTCCTATGGAACCATAATAGTCTAAATGTAACCATAGTATAAAATAGGGTCAGTTGACTTGTTCCAATTCATTGGTTTAATCCAGTATAAATCTAAGAATAAGACGGGATCGTCTTCTTGACAAACATGAATAGATAGATTCTATCTATTTTTTTTTAATCTTTTTAATAAGATAAGAAAAAGATAAGAAAAAAAATGTTTTTTTATCCCTCGATCCTCGAGGGAAGATCTTTCTTTAATGAAAAGTTTTCTATTTTCTATTTAGAATTGATTGGTCATACCTGTATTGCAATAATACAATAATATGAATGACTCGCTATTCACTCGGTTTCTGGGTCATAATCATAAGATTATGTAGGAGAGATGGCCGAGTGGTTCAAGGCGTAGCATTGGAACTGCTATGTAGGCTTTTGTTTACCGAGGGTTCGAATCCCTCTCTCTCCGTACCTTCACCTAATTCACCAACGGTACCGACTACAATGTATCAAATCAAATAACAATTGATACGAGTATTCCAATCGTACTTTATTTGATATAGATTCTCTATTCCTAATTGCTGTGGTATGGAAAATACCGGAACGGAAAGAATGGACAAGGAATAAAAATCTCACCGCTGATCCATTTGTAATACGTGAATGGGAGAAAAATCCGGATCAAACCTCTTAGATCTATTTACTTCGGCGAAAGAAAAAAAAGGGGCTTGTCCAAAGCTTTGTTATTTTAGTTAGGTTCAAGTCTGACGGGAATAATATTCTACGACTAGCAACTCATTGATTTTCAAACCGATCCACTTAATATCTATTATTTGATTTACTAATCCTTTATATTGGGATGAATAAAGACTCAAATGTTTTGCCAACTCCTCGTGGGGGGATGAATCCATATAATTTTGAATCAGAGCTCTGGATCTTTGTTCATCCCTCATAGTAATAATATCTTGGGGTTTGCAGCGATAACTTGGGATATCTACTATACGGCCATTAACTAAAATATGTCTATGATTAACTAATTGCCTGGCTCCCGGAATGGTCGAAGCCATACCCAATCGAAAAAGGATGTTATCCAAACGCATCTCAAGTAGTTGTAGTAAAACCTGACCTGTTGACCCTTTGGCTTTCCCAGCAATACGAACATATCTAAGTAATTGTTGCTCTGTCAGACCATAATGAAAACGCAATTTTTGTTTTTCTTCTAGACGAATACGATATTGAGATCTTTTCCCGGAACGCGATTGGTTTCTAAGATCACTTCCGGATCTAGGTCTTTTCCTAGTGAGTCCCGGTAAAGCCCCTAGACGGCGTATTTTTTTGAAACGAGGCCCTCGGTAACGAGACATAAAGACTCCTTAATTTTATTGAAATTTCATTTTACAGAATAAACCTAAATTAATACTGAACTAAACGATAAACGAAGCTAAATCCACTGAAGTACTACAAAGAGGAATAAGATGAATTGTATCAATATCCGTATTATTTTGTATATTGTATATATGGGAAGTTAAGGATCCTTTTCTTGATTTGTTCTGTATAGATCAAACGGCTCCAATCCGTTTTTTATTCTTTATTCATAGTTGGAAGTTCCCGCGACATAACATAATAGATCGGTAACCCGACATTTGGAGAAAAAAAAGGGGGGGGTCTTCTCAATATTCCTTGGTCTCAAGGAAAGATGATCAATCCTGATAAAAAAAAAAAAATAGAACAAATAGAGAAAGCCGACTATCGGAATCGAACCGATGACCATCGCATTACAAATGCGGTGCTCTAACCTCTGAGCTAAGCGGGCTCATATAACAGAAATAGTGCGTGAATAGGAATTCGGGAAACTATTGGGATCTTAGTTAGCTATTAGCTATTAATAATTATTAATATTAATTATTATAAATTATTATAACATATTAATTAATATTAATAATTATTAATATAATATGAATTTTGATTTTATTTTTGATTATTTTCTATTTGATTATTTATTTTTGATTATTTCATTTATTAGTAGTCACTAGCACTAGAATTTTTTTTTTTCATTCAAATCAAATTTAAAAAACGCAAAATAATACTATATACATATGAAATAATTCTATATTCTATTATAGAATAGAATATAACTATTAGTTATAGCAGTTATAGCAGATTATATGAATTCTATTTCTATTAGAGTGTAGTTCCTAAGGAAAGGATAAGATAAGGATGCAATCCAGATCCTACTGAGATATTCCTTTTGTTTCATTCGGAAAGGGAGGAGGAGATAGGACGAAAAAAAAAAAAAGAAGAATGAATATCGACCGTTCCAGTATTCCAAACTGCGCGGGAAAAATGAGAGGGGGGGGGAACATCTATATGTGGGATATATCCATCCATATTGAATTGCAGATACATCAATGATAGAATCATTTCTGATTGGACCAAATAATGGAATGGTCCTCCAATAGATATGAAAGAAGATGGGCAAGAAATAAAATAGGAGCAGACACTTTTTCGATATAGGAATCAGTATCTAATGAATTCAATGGTTCCAACATAAATGAAAGAAGGGGATGGGATCACAATGAGATCGAGATCTCATAAGGGGGATATGGCGAAATTGGTAGACGCTACGGGCTTGATTGGGTTGAGCCTTGGTATGGAAACCTACTAAGTGGTAACTTCCAAATTCAGAGAAACCCTGGAATTAAAAATGGGCAATCCTGAGCCAAATCCAGTTTTCTGAAAACAAGGGTTCAGAAAGCGAGAATCAAAAGAAGGATAGGTGCAGAGACTCAATGGAAGCTGTTCTAACGAACGGGGTTGACTACATTGGTAGAGGAATCCTTCTATCAAAACTCCAGAAAGGATGACCTTATTTAAGTACATAGACGTACTTAAATATCAAATGATTAATCACGACCCGAATCCGGATTTTTTGATTATTTATATGAAAAATTGCAGAATTCTTGCTAAATTAAATCGATTCCAAAAGGAAGAATCGAAGATTCAGTGATCAAATCATTTACTCCAGAGTCTGAAAGATCTTTTGAAGAACTGATTAATCGGACGAGAATAAAGATAGAGTCCCATTCTACATGTCAATACCGACAACAATGAAATTTATAGTAAGAGGAAAATCCGTCGACTTTTGAAATCATGAGGGTTCAAGTCCCTCTATCCCCAATAAAAAAAAAAAGGCCTATTTTATTCCATTCCCTAACCATTTATCCTCTTTTTTCGTCAGTGGTTCAAAATGAGCTTAGCTATGTTTCTCACTCACTCTACTCTTTCACAAATGGATCCGACCAGAAATCTTTCTCTCTTATCACAAGTCTTGTGATAGATATGATCTACGTACAAATGAACATATATGGCAAGGAATCTCCATTATTGAATCATTCACAGTCCATATCATTACTCTTACACTTACAAAGTCTTCTTTTTGAAGATCCAAGAAATTCCAAGGCTGAGGTAAGATTTTCTAATGTTTTTTGAGTCCCTTTAATTGACATAGACCCAAGCCCTCTAGTAGGATGATGCGTCGGGGATGGTCGGGATAGCTCAGCTGGTAGAGCAGAGGACTGAAAATCCTCGTGTCGCCAGTTCAAATCTGGTTCCTGGCACGTGGTTAATATATCGAATAGATACTCATACAAATGAATCGATATGGATCGGGATCCATATTCTATTCGTTAATAGTCTAGATCATGATACATACTTATCCATCTAGGGATATATCTAGATCCCCCATTTTTTTTTTTGATGGGTAAAGAAAAGAATTAGATTCTGTTCCCTCTTCTTTTTTGTTTGTTCATACTGTACCTGCTCTCGCTCAAAAAGAATGTTAATACTTCATACATATTTGAATTGAAGTTAGTTGGCTGAAAACCCAAAAGTCTAGTCTAGAGAGGAATCGAAGGGTAGGAATAGACAGGATTCATTTCAGATACAGTACAAAGAAAATCTGATCCCCTTTTCATTTCTGAATTTTGAGTTCATAATTTCATATTTTCTTTCATATTCTATTTCTTCACTTTCTCTTTCTTCACTCCCTCCTACGTGACTTTTCGGGGCCCATCTAAGTGATGTGCGCGGTACAAAGTTCATGGTGCAGAACTCTTTTGATTCATCCTATTGGCTTTGCTCATCCGAAATGGATATCTTCCAAATTGGGGAATATCAATGAAGCCCCTTTAGTAGCCCATTCATAATACTGAGATGAGAGTCCAGTTATTCTGTTTCATCTAGAACAGAACATAAAAAGATTCCTTGAATATCTGGAGTCGTAGAAGTGAATATTAGTTTCTTATCATTCAATGAGCATCTTGTATTTCATAGAAATTGGGGGCAATATAATCCTTACGTAGGGGCCAGCCTATCCAACTTTCAGGCATCAAGATACGTTTCAGGCGTGGATGATTTTCATAAGAGATTCCCAACATATCATAAGATTCCCGTTCTTGAAAATCAGCACTTTTCCAAATCCAGAAAACAGACGGGATTCTAGGATTCCTCCTTGGGGCAAATACTTTTATGCATACCTCTTCGGGTTGATCCACACCATACTGTATTCTCGTAAGATGATACACACTAGCTAACAACCCGCCCGGTGCTACATCATAAGCACACTGGGAACGTAGATAATTGTAACCATATACATATGAAATGACAGCAATGGAGTACCAATCCTCGGGCTTTATTTGTAAAGTCTCTATTCCTTGGTAATCGAAGCCCAAAGATCTATGCACTAGCTCATGCTTGACTAGCCAAGCAGATAAACGACCTTGCATCTTCTTGATCTCTCCCACATTTGTATTTGTATGAGTATTTCACATTTACGATGAAATTTATGAAGATTTACCCGCTGTTTGTTATTCTGCACAAAAGCATCCTGCCTAATTCACTAATTCGTGGGAAGATACTGAACTTTTGTATTTGAAAGATGTTTCAGTTTCAGGAGGTATTTCTGAAGTAGATGGAGATTTATAGAGTAATCCTTGATCGTAATTTCCAGTATGAGTACTGCGTCCAACATGAAACTTGTGATTGGTAGTAAAATATCGATTTTCCTGTTGAGACCCAATTTGATCTTCATAGATTTCTCGAGATACTTTCTTACGAAGTTTCGTTATAGCATCTATAACTGCCTCTGGTTTGGGTGGGCAGCCCGGCAAATAGACATCCACAGGAATTAGCTTATCGACTCCCCGAACGGTACTATAAGAATCCGTACTGAACATCCCTCCTGTAATAGTACAAGCTCCCATCGCAATGACATATTTTGGTTCAGGCATTTGCTCATATAATCTCACTAAGGAAGGCGCCATTTTCATTGTTACTGTGCCGGCTGTTAAAATGAGGTCTGCTTGCCTAGGACTCGATCTTGGTACCAATCCATAACGATCAAAGTCGAATCGCGAGCCTATTAATGAAGCAAATTCAATGAAGCAACAACTGGTACCATAGAGAAGCGGCCATAAACTGGAGAGTCTTGACCAATTCGAAAGATCATTCGATGTAGTTGAAATAACTGAATTTTGGGTTGTTTGGTCAAGTAACGGAAACTCAATAGAATTAATAACTGTCTCAATGTAATCTTTTCTTTGTTTTTGATTTTGATTGTCTGAATATTCAGGAGCTAAGACCATTCCAATGCTCCTTTTCGCCATGCATAAACTGAACCAACAATTGGGATAAGCACGAAAATGAAAGCTTCTATAAATACAGATACACCCAATACATCGAAACTCATTGCCCATGGATAAAGAAAGACCGTTTCAACATCAAAAACAACAAAAACTAGAGCAAACATGTAATAGCGAATTCGGAATTGTAACCAAGCATCCCCCATTGGTTCTATACCCGATTCATAACTAGAGAGTTTCTCTGGTCCTTCACTAATCGGGGCTAAAACTCCCGAAATTAGAAATGCTAAAATAGGAATAAGACTTGATATTATTAGAAATGCCCAGAAAATATCATATTCGTAAAGCAGAAACATAGATGCACTCTCATGAATGTGGAATATACCGAATTAGTCGATTCAAATTGGAATTGTCAATTCATCCATAACTGCTTAGTCGAAACAACAATTTTGATCGAACCACATAGTTGAGTTTGTTTGCTGCGGGTCATGCCTCGTTTCAAGATTCATCCAATAGAATCCCACTTACCCTTTCTTCAATTCTATTTAGATATGGTGTAGACATATTATGTTCTTGTACAAATAAGACTCTCTCACTTTACCTTGGGTTTTCTATAAAAAAAAAAATAAATGAAAGAATATTTTCATTTTCATCAAAAATGAATAAAAAAAAGATTAATTCAATATTAATTATATTATCTATAATTATGTGAAAATAAAATGGAAATATTCCATTTTCAATGAAAATATTCAATGAATATAATATAATAATATAATAAAATCAAAGAAGAGGTCTGGCTCATTTTTTTTTTTCTCTTTTGTAGTAGAATGCCTAGCTCGGGATTTAGGGTATATTCTACTCGGTTGGCGTTGGTGTATTCTTTTCATTAAGATCGGGGTATAGAATCATTGTTTCTATTGATTCGATATGAATACATAAACAGAAACAGAATGCATCGACCAATTAGACTCTCTCCTTGTCCCAGATTTATACTTAATTGATTTGATTCAATCTTCAATCTGTTGAATTATGAGGAACCCTTACATAGAACAACTCATGGGTTCCTATACCCAAATTAGATACTTTTGACCTGTACTATCCCGACAGGACCCCCCAGAAACAATCGAGTTATTTAAATCGAGTTAAAAGTCTTGAAAGAGTCATCCTATTTCGGACCCATTTCTAGTACCCAAAATCGCTATTTGGAATGACTCGAAATACTTATTAATGTAATAACACCTAGTAAGACCAACCAATGGGTTAGGTTTCGTGACAATCAAAAGAGGTTTCGTTTGAAGCAAACCCACACAATGGAGCGTACCACAATGGTAGAGTCGGCCGAATCATAAATTATCTACAGAAGATAGCTCTGATGGAATCACGCGTTGTCGAACAATTCGACAGACCAAATCCCCAAAAACACTCATAGAAATAGAAGAGAGCACAAACGTTGATACCTTTAGGACCAATTCATTATTTCTGAAACAATGAATTTGGGTTGTTGTTCCACCAAAGAGCGATCAGTCGGGGGATTGGATTCCTAACTCATCCAAGTTCAAACAGACCCCTAATCTTCTTGCATAAAGTCTGCATCGGTAGAATCGACAGAATTGAAATGATGAGCAATTGGATTGGAGTAGGTTGGGATACAAAAAAATAAGTATTGTACAGAAAGATAAAAATAACTAAACTACTTGCTTTGCCTTTGCTAGGCCGGCTATACGAAGAAAAGTCTAGTCTATTTTACAATGTTTACAATGAAACTTACCGAAGAGCTTTCTTTTTGAAACTCTGGCTTTTCTACAAATACAAGAACAGGTCCTAGATCCGTGTGACTTACTATTACTATTAGATTCGATTTTGTTGGGTCAGGTTGGGGTTTTTGGCTAGGCTCGTGTTATGATTTTGACTTCATAATCAATTGGCTTGGGTATACCAAACCAAAGAAAAGGTGTATCACTCAATCTTTGATCATGGACAAGAAAAAGAGGAAACAAGCCATATGTCATTCCCCCACGAAAATGAATGAAGAAGAATTGGTTT
>NW_027519707.1:25000-29912 GCF_043159265.1 Tasmannia lanceolata | reverse complement strand
GTCTTTTTTTGTAGCCGGTACAGTCATATGCTTTCTTCCCCGATTCATTATTCCATGAATTGTTGAAAACGAAACAAAGTTCATCAAAATTCAAGATCTAATAAACCAAAAAATTCAAATGAATCCTCAAATTAACGATTTTTTGGCTCCCGAATATCCAACTGACCAATTAATTCCTTATAACGTACTCTATTTTTTTTTGACAAATAAGCCAGCAGCCGTTGACGTTTTCCCAGAATTTTTCGCAGACCTCTCTGAGATAAATAGTCTTTTCTGTGAAATTCAAAATGTGCAGTAAGTCTCCGTATCTTATTGGTGAAATTGAATACTTGAAATTCAACAGACCCTTTGTTTTTTTCTTTTTCTTCTTGCGGAATAACCGAGATAAATAAATTTTTTACCATAAAAAAGAATAATTCTTCTCTCTTTTTTTTTTTCTTTCGTTCCCACAAATATGGATTTTACCGATCAGGAATAATAATAAAATGATAATGCCAGTCATTTCGATCTGGTACACACAATAATCTGGATTTATTCATATAATAACTTTTTCTATTTAAATTGAATTAATAAATCCAATTTAATTTGTAATTTGATTCGGATACAATACATAGAAAGGGATGGTACATTTCTGGACCCACGAAAGAGAATGATTTGGGTTTAAGAAGATTCTGTTGATTCATTCCTAGGTCCAATTGATACGTCATTGAATCAGTATCATGTGTCAGAATGTAATGTAACACAACGTGTGTGTACACCTGTCTGTCTTCATATATCGGCTATGATACATGATGTATATAAAATGTACCATTAACTAATTCTGAATCGTGGATACATATATATTCTTGACATACTGAAACGACTGCCATTATTCGTATCAAACCAATAGCGATTCATACAAGCTAAATCTTCTAATCGATAATTGGGCCAAAGAAATAATTTGAATTGAATGAATTTATTTGTATCTGTATCAAGACACTTGTCCTCATCCAAAAATTGCCCAGAGTTCTTTACGTTATTCTCATTGAAAAATACTGGATTTATATCCACAATATTCTCATTACTGAAATTGAAACACATTAAAATTCTCAATTTTCTACGACGTCTAGGAGATAGAATATTTTCAGGAACAAGAAAATCATAATGATTTTCATCTCCATTCATAAGCATCTTTCCATGTTGTGCAATAGATCCATTGAAAGAATTCTCATCAACATATTTTTTTTCTCGACGTTCTCGATTAGTTTGGTGTTTACTCTTATGGACCAATGAAATGCCTATGGTTTGATACATAATAAATTGTCCATCCCGTTTTATAGACAGGCGGGCTGGTTCAATAATAAATATTCCCCTTTTTATCAATTCCGTAAGAGTGAGATCCTTCTGAATCAACATTACGTCCAGGCGCATTTCTCCTCTTTGAATAGAGGATATAGCAATTTCCCTTGGATTTATCAGTCTAAGCAGGAGGCAATATACCTTGATATTATTGATCATTCTTTGATTCAAAGAATCGTCCCATCTCAATTGAAAAAGCAAATATCTTTTTAGGAAGAACTCTAGTTCTGCTTCTCTGTTGCTCTTGTATTTTCTTTTCTTTCTCCTTTTTTTAATGTCTGATTCCGCGTAATCCTTTTCAACATATTTTTTTTTTTTTTGTGCATCTGATTCAAGATTCTCTTGGTTTCGTGCATCTGATCTAATATCCCCTTGGCCCGGCTGTTCTTCTTCTTTTTCTTTATTTCGGTTCTCTAATTCAAGATATTCTTTTTGATTAGATGATATACGAAGATCTTTTTTTTGATTTTCACTAATGTTTTTATTTTCACTAATGTTTTTATTTCCATGAAAATTTAAAAGAAGTAATTTGATTGGTATGATCCATGGTTTCATTTTATATGTATCATAAAGTCGCACAAATTCTGGGAAGAACCAAGATTCCAGATTCGATATGGGACGATATCGCATTTCTTCATTCATTCCCATCCAATCAAAAAAGTTTTTTTTTTGATTGGGTGGGTTGATTTCTTGATGAATCGTGAAATAAAAAAGATCTTTTTTATCAATTATTTCATAATCATTAATCCCATTCTTAGTATTTTTATTAATATTGGTCCCAGTATCCATATCGGTCCAGGTATCAATATCGATATTTTTTCTAAGACAAAAATGCAGAATTCTCCACTCAAAATATTTTCTATCCGGATTTTTACCCGTATCCATAATAGACTCTTCTTCTAGATAATCACTAATAGCTATATCCCCCAGTACATAACATGATTCGGGTTTAGGTGTGTTGTCATTATAGGGAATCTCTCGGCCCCCATTTACTTTTAACGGGGATACATAAATATATGAGCTCTTCCTATCCTCATAATTAATATATTTACACGATAAAAGATCATATCTGTAGTGTTTTTTAAATTTTTCTTTTTGACTCGGCAATGAATTCACCGCGCAATCATTTTCTTTCTCGTAATAAATGAATTGGTCTTTTTCTTTTTCATATGAATCCCATTTTTTGGAATCTTTATTTTCAATCGTACGACGATGATTGACTCTAGTTCGCCATTTTTTCGATACTAATCTAGACCATCTATTCTGAGATAAATTGTATTGATAATGACGCTTTAACCAGTTTTTCCATTCATTCATTCTGGAATTCGAAAATTTCTTATGTCTTGGTTTGAAATCAAAAATTCCTCGTGTACCCAAATAGTCCTTTATTCTATGCTTAATAAAAGGAGATGCGCCATGATATTGAAGTACAGATATCAAGTGATACTTGTTAATAACTTCTTGGTTTTGTGATAATTTGTAAAATACATATGCTTGGGACAAGAAAGATAAGTTACAATAAATCTGTGAATTATTATTTCGAATATTCGAAATAGAAAGTGACTTTTGGATAGTCAAAATAAACTGAGTTGTATTTTGATTTGTTTCATCAATTCCTTCTTTATTTGTTTCATTATTGTAAATATATTTATCGATAAGATTTTTTGTTGATTCAAGGAAAAGTTGTGTATTAATCCTGGGAATGTTAATGGCACATAGAAAGATATCTATGTATATTCTTTCAATGAAATATTTTATAAAATATTGCGATTTACGTATTAATCGGGCACTTCTTTTTTTTGATCTCTGCCAAATATGTTTCTGTGATTCCGATCTTTCATCATCAAAACTTGTCTTGTTAGGACTAATATTTATATCTGTATCTGTAGTTAGAAATATTTTTTTCTTGTCTTTTTTTATTTTTTCTATTTGATTTTTGATTTTGGTTGTACTATCAGTCAGATCTTTCATTTTTTTTTCTGTCAGTGAATAATTTGTCCAATCCATGGATCTAATTTGAATAGTCGAGTCGTGAGTAATCTTATTACTGATTATGAAATCTTTTCCAGTTTCACTCGGTTGATAGCCTTTCCTCAACCCAAATAATAAAATTGAGTTCACTTTTGTAAGCTCTTTCATTATTCTTTTTATAAATAGAACTATTTTGATAACCCATCTTATTTTTTCTTTTGAGACCTTTAGACAACATTTTGTTCTTTCTTTTAAAATTCTGAAAACTCGAAAATATTTTTTTTGAACTTTTCTCGTTTTTTTTTCGAGTTCTTTAAAAATGGGTTCAAAAAAAGAAGGTTCTTTTCGTGGAGAACCAAAAGGTAATTCAGTTTCCATTCCCCAGACCGTTAAAAAACAAAAATTTTCTATTTTTCCTTTGTTTTTCATTGGATCTCTATGATGAAATTGTAGTTTAGATCCCCGCCAAGGTTTCAGACAGAAAGGAAATAAGATCTTTATCTGAATCCCATCTGTTAACCAGTTTTTCGGAAATTCTGTTTCTGATAATTGAACACCATTATAGGTGCATTTAACATGCATTTCTTTATTCCACTCCTTCAAATCCTCGTACCACTCGGGAAATTGAAATAATAACATACGGCCAAGATTTTTAGCTATTATCAATGAAGGCAATATGATGTATTTTCTAAGAATCGATTGGGTTACTAACATAGAACCTCTTATTGCTTGAGCAAATATAATAGTATCCCAAGTTTCTGATATTGCTATCCGTTCATTCTCCTCTTTTTGCTCTTTCTTTTTTTTCTCTTTTTCTTTTGCCTCTTCCTCCTCAGAATCTGAGGTTTTGAGTTGCGGATCCTTTCCTATCCAATTCCTAAAAAGTGGATTAATCATTCCAGAGATATCAAAAGAGAAAAAAAATGTTTTGTCTATTCTGTCCAAAAAAAGCGGGGAATGCACATTTGTTTGAAACATTTCCCAAGTCACTGTTTTACGTCTTTGAGCGCGCATGGATCCTTTGATTAGATCCCGACGAAAATCCGATTGTTGTGAGTAACGTATCAAAGCCACTTCTTCCGCTTGATCACTATCATTATTAGTATTAGTACTAGTATGAGTATTGATATTCTGATCGTTATCAGTATAAATTACCACACGTTTGGCTTTTCTTGAACGAATACCAGGATCCTCCGTCGATCCTTCCTCATTTTCCGCCTCTTGTTCTTTCAAATCGTCGGTCAATTTATATGACCATCGAGGAACCTTTTTACCGATTTCCTTTATTCCAATGGATTTATTTCTAATAGTTTGATCGTTTGGATCAGTTTTAACTGCATCGAATAGAAATTTCAAACGTTTCATTTTATTTTCTGAGTCAAGTCTTCTTTGTTCGTCCAATAAAGTAAGTCCTTTCAAATTCAAACTAGGTCTTGATTCTTCAGCTAATTCACTGATTGAGTTCAAGGAATGATCAATGTCTGGCGATACTAATTCTTCATTAAATGCATCCATTTTATCTTCAAATTCTTGGTAATCAGAAAGATTGGGGAGGATACCATGAATCCTATTTATCCAAACCATTCCTATGGAATCCTCTGTC
>NW_027519707.1:0-2500 GCF_043159265.1 Tasmannia lanceolata | reverse complement strand
CCAATAAAGATTTCTTTTTCGATTCATCCCTGGAGTTGAATACCTCATTCAAGAATTTTTTTTGATCCAATCCGTAGGAATCAATAGAAAAGGCAAATCCCTTATGATACACCAGATCCGGCTCGGTTATTGATAGAGTGAATAGATCCGCCATTTCTTGAAATCTCTCTTCTGATTCAAAATCGTGGTGTAACGTGTATCCCCCTTTGTTCCGGTCATGGAATAGATGAAATAAATCAAAAAATGGATTTTTGTTCAAGAATGAAATCTTATTGGAACTGTCCATATCCGGTTCATCCTTCGGAACCATAGCACATCCCGGATCTAATGAAATAGGATGAATTGAGACGGTATTTTGTAAATACGTAATTATCTTGAATATATCAACCATTTCTTTATTTTCCGATCGCCTGGATCGGACAAAAGAAACATCTTGTTGTTTCTTCAACAATTTCTGATCTCTAGTGGACCTCTCAGTAGGATTCGAACCCAGATTAAGTTCTGACCCTCTGTCAGAGAAAAAAGAACGAATTGATCTTGTAGGATTCCCAAGAAATTCGTCGATTTCTTCCGGAAGCAGATGATTATTCATCTGCTTCTCACGTTCCGTGAATAGCCGGGACATTGAGGAATATCCAGAAAGGCATTTCGGGAATCGATCTGATTCTATCTCTGTTCGTTCCGTTTGAAGAAAGGAAGGATCCCAAAGAATCGATCTTTCTTTTAGTTGCTGAATCTCTGTTTGATTGATCAATGTGTGATATTCCGAATCCTCATTACTAATGGAATCGAAATGATCTCTGGATTGATCAGAAGATCCTTTCAATTGGCTAGAATCCGTTACTTGAACGAAAATAGATCTTGTGGAATCATATTGAATATTTGACGATACATTCTGTACCTTGCTAAAAAACCGATCCTTGTTTACCAACCACACATTGTCTAACCAAATCAAATTCTCTCTCGATACCTTCCTCAAAAAATCCGATTCGTGCTGATTCTTCCCCCAACTAACGAAGAGATCTTGGCGGAATTGCCACATATGAAATTGAGCACAATTTTGTAAAGAAATACCCCACTTGTTTCTCGAGAAGAGATGGGAAACATGCTCAATATCATTTGATTGAATAGTTGCCTCAGCTCCTTGTTGTTTGAAGAAACCCTCCACTTCAATTGGTCTTTTTTCACGAAAAGCAGACATGAGATAACAAATCAAGTGTTTCACTAAGATTTCGAATAGCTGTCCCGAATTCAAGTTGATTATGTTTCGCTTCTTCCTCGGAGAAAGACGATCAAAGAATTCCCGATCATGGTCCTTGCGGATCGGATCATCCGTATAGGATACAAAAAGAAACTCCAGATATTTTATATCTTTCTCTCTGAATGAGATCTCAATTTCAGCTACGGTTTCATTAGATATCTTACAACTAGAATCCCTCTTTTTTACGATCCGGTTCCTCCACCACCGCGAACCCCAGTTAGATTCAGGCATGATACACTTTTGAGTTATTGGGAGAACCCAAGTACTCTCTTTCGGATCCATGAAACAACTCTCAGAGATCTTTTTCCCTTTTGGAAGATACAGGAGCGAAACAATCAACCTATTGATATTGGAAGACCAAAAAGATTCTTCCAATGTATCATTTCTGGGTCCAATGGAATTCATAGGTATAGGAAGAATAGGTATAGGAAGAAGCCCCATCAAATAGAGATTTTTTCTTTCGACCATATTTCGATTGTTAATACGATATATAAGGACCGCTACTACAAGCAGTACTACACCTTTGATCGTGAAATATCGATTGCTTGTTGAACCCTGTGAATCACGTGAAAGTAGGATACTCCAAATTCGGGGGTCAAAGAGTTTCATAAAACGTTCTTGGTGGAAAAAAATGTGAGTGAAAGATCCCACTGAATCGAATTTGGTCCATGAATCTAAGAAATAGTGAGAATTCTTGATCTCTCTCAATATCTCTCTCAATTCGAAGATCCAGGATTTGAATTGATGTCGTTTCATCGATTCCTGTTCCATCGATTCCTCCTAAAGATTTCATTTCAACTGGAATTTGGATCTCTCTCAATATCTCTCTCAATATCTCTCTCAATTCGAAGATCCAGGATTTGAATTGATGTCGTTTCATCGATTCCTGTTCCATTGATTCCTCCTAAAGATTTCATTTCAATTGGAATTTGGTTATTCGCGGTGTACGATGATCCTTGTTAAGCATCCATGGCTGAATGGTTAAAGCGCCCAACTCATAATTGGCAAATTCGTAGGTTCAATTCCTGCTGGATGCACGACAATGGGAACGTTCAATAAGTCTATTGGAATTGGCTCTGTATCAATGGAATCTCATCATCCATACATAACGAATTGGTATGGTATATTCATACCATAACATATGAAGAGTAAGAACTAGAATTCTTATCGATACTGGAACTCATAGGGAAGAAAATGGATTTATGGATGGAATCAAATATGCAGTCTTTACAGAAAAAA
>NW_027519706.1:2500-20000 GCF_043159265.1 Tasmannia lanceolata | reverse complement strand
GATAATATATCCAAACCCATTACTCCTTGATCGAAAGGAATTCCTACGAATCCAACGAACAAAGTAAATAGGACCAACACAAGTAGAGGCAATAGCATTGTATTATCTGATTCATGAGGATACATGGAAGTATCTTTATTGTCAAAATGAGTACTAGAGGATCGCATTAGATTTCGTACATTCCCATCAATTTTATATGTCGTCTTCGAAAAAAAAGAAACCTTTTCATTCTTATTTATTTTTGATAAAAGCAAATTTCTGTTAACCAGTTTTGATTCTTCTTTTCCCCATATAGATATTGAATAAAACGAGCTATTTTGAGTGCCACTGTAATTTTGAAAATGCGCATATAAATACCCCTCAAAAGTAAGTAAATATGTCCGAAACATATAAAATGCAGTTAATCCCGCCGTAGCACAAGCTATTATCGCGAAAATCGGTGAATACAACCAACTATCATTAAGAATTTCATCTTTGGACCAAAAACAAGCAAGAGGTGGAATACCACAAAGAGAAAGTGTACCTAATAAAAAAGTCATTTTGGTAATTGGTACATATTTTCTTAAACCACCCATAAGAACCATGTTCTGACTCTTATCTGGAGAATATCCAACAATGGGTTCCATTGAATGAATAATGGATCCGGTGCCCAAAAACAATAATGCTTTCGAATAGGCATGAGAAATTAAATGGAATAAAGCAGCTCGATAAGAACCCATCCCTGGAGCTAACATAATATAACCCAATTGAGACATTGTTGAATAAGCTAAGCTTCTCTTAATGTCTCTTTGAGCAAGAGCCAAAGTAGCTCCTAATAGTACCGTTATTATACCTATCAAAGAAATGAGATTCATTATGTAAGGTATAACTGTGAAAAGAGGCATAAGTCGAGCGACAAGAAAAATTCCCGCTGCTACCATAGTAGCAGCATGTATAAGAGCCGAAATAGGGGTGGGTCCCTCCATGGCATCAGGTAACCATACATGAAGGGGAAATTGCGCAGATTTAGCAATTGCACCAGCGAATAATAGGGAAGCACACAGAGTAGCAAATAAAGAATTAACTCCATTATTATGCATCAAGTTATTGAAGATTTCGAACAAATCCCGAAATTCGAAACTACCTGTTATCCAATAAAGACCTAAGATTCCTAATAATAAACCAAAATCCCCTACACGATTAGTTACAAATGCTTTTTGACAGGCATTTGCTGCGATTGGTCGTGTGAACCAAAAACCTATTAATAGATACGAACACATTCCCACGAGTTCCCAAAAAATATAAATTTGTATCAAATTGGAACTAGTAACTAATCCCAACATGGAAGTATTGGAAAAACTCATATAAGCAAAAAATCTCAAATATCCTTGATCATGAGACATATACTTGTCACTATAAATAAGAACCATGATTCCGACAGTAGTGATTAGTATTGACATAATAGAAGTAAGTGGGTCGATCAAGTGTCCGAACTCTAAGGAAAAATCATTATTGATGGTCCAAGACCATAGATATTGATAGATGGAACTGCCATCTATTTGTTGAACAGACAGATCGGCCGAAAAAACCATAACTATACTTAGCAATGAAACACTGGGAAAAGCCCACATACGACGAAGATTTTTTGTTGCGGTCGGAACAAGCAGAAGTCCCAATCCTATTGACATAGTAACTGGAAGTGGAACGAAAGGTATGATCCATGCATATTGATATATGGGTTGCATAATCAAATCAAACTTTTTTTTTTTATTCTTATTAATTTTTCCGATTCACCAGCTCTTATCTTTTTTGTAAAGAGCAATAATCAAATAAATAAAAAAATCAAGATATAAAAACTCAAATATTATTTTGAATTCTTCATTATTCTGATTCTTTCCCAGATATTTGAAAAATTCAAATCAAGAAGTTACAATTGTTCAAATAACCAAGTTACTGCTTAAAAATGACTACCTAGTGATTAACTAAGATATTTATTGAGATACAGAATATGAGATTTTCAATCATTCCACTATTACGGTGATTTATATCCATATAGTAATAAGGAAAAAGAATTACACCAAAATAGTACTTGATTCTGATATGAATTATAGGATCCACCAATAACTCGACCTAATAAAATAACACCTAGTTATTTTAGTTAGTTTATTTGGAGTCATTGACTAATTCATTCTGGAACTGATTGATTGGCTTCTAGTCAAATAAAACAAACATATTTTATGGAAAATCCTACGATACTCGTCATTTCGCATAGAGCTGAAATAATAAATTACTAAAATGACCTTTATCAAGTAATGTATCGTTTAAGAGATTAACTACATGATCTCATTTGAATTTAAATTATGGGTACTCCATTCTCGAGTTTGATCAATTAATCGAAAAAATTTTATATTATTGTTTTCTTAAATTAGGTAAGGGTAAAATGTATGGGTTCTTAAGTTTTTTGATTTGATTTATTAAATGTAACATGACGATATATAAATAGACTGAGATATAAATTGGAACCCTTTTTTTTTTTTCATCCCTAGTTATACTATATGTGATGCGCACATATCTGTATTTTTTATGTTATGAAGGAAGTATCCACTATGGAATAGATATAGATAATGGATAGAAAGAACGATTTATTTTGAACAATACAATACATGTCTTTCACATCCAACTATAAAAATGAGAAACCTCTTTCTTTTAAAATGGCAGTTCCAAAGAAACGTACTTCTATGTCAAAAAAGCGTATTCGCAAAAATATTTGGAAGAGAAAGGGATATTGGGCCGCGATAAAAGCTTTATCCTTAGCTAAATCTATTTCTACCGGGCATTCAAAAAGTTTTTTTGTGCAACAAACAAGTAATAAAGCCGCGGAATAATCTGAATGAATCGACATGACTCGATGAATTGGATGATTTAGAAGATGAATAATTTACATTTTACATTAACGAATTTTGGAACTCATCAATATGAGATAGAACTGGATGTTGTGGTATGTAGAATAATAATTCGCCTGTCTAATTGAGTTCTAAAAACGATTGATTTCCGTTTTGTTTTGTTTGAAAAAAAAAAAAAGAAGTCATTAGATAGAAGATAAAGGTTTCACTTTTCATTCCTTATAGTATTCTAGAATGGTATTCTATTAGATTTTTATAATTTGCGAGATGGGGATTGTAACTTTCCCCATCAATTCGCTTTCACAATAACAAAAATCTCATTTTTATGTCGGATCCATGAAATGAGATAAATGAGAAATGAATCATAAAAAAAAAATGAGATAGAAAAAAAAGGACAATTTTTAGTTGTATACCTCGACTGAGGACATAACCCTCTAGTTCCAACTGGTCCAGGGGGACTTATACTCCGTGAAAATGATTGTTAAAACTGACACCATACCACTATACTAAGTTAAGTATTATTGAACGTTCAAATATTTATTTGAACGAGTTTTTTGATTCATCGATTCTAATCTTTCCTAAGATCGATTGGATTGAATCCATCAATCTCGACGATTGAACATAGTATGGGCTTATTATTTCGATCAAGCCGCCATGGTGAAATCGGTAGACACGCTGCTCTTAGGAAGCAGTGCTAGAGCATCTCGGTTCGAATCCGAGTGGCGGCATCCCCTAAAAGGGGCAAGATAAATCCTATCTTATAAGGAATTCAATTCCTTTCCTTATTTCCATTCCATAATTGAGGAACACACACCCCCCCTTTTTTTTTTTACAAAATAATTTTTTATGATATTTGCGACTTTAGAACATATATTAACTCACATATCTTTTTCGATCATTTCAATTGTTATTACGATTCATTTGATGGATTTATTAGTCCATCAAATCGTAGGAATATGTGATTCATCAGAAAAAGGCATTATAGCTACTTTTTTCTGTATAACAGGATTATTAATAACTCGTTGGATTTATTTGAGACATTTCCCGTTAAGTGATTTATATGAATCATTAATGTTCCTTTCATGGAGTTTCTCCATTATTCATATGGTTCCTAAAGTGGGGAACCATAAAAATAATTTAAGCGCAATAACTGGGCCAAGTGCTATTTTTACCCAAGGCTTTGCCACTTCAGGTCTTTTAACTGAAATGCATCAATCCGCAATATTAGTACCCGCCCTACAATCCCAGTGGTTAATGATGCACGTAAGTATGATGTTATTGAGCTATGCAGCTCTTTTATGTGGAGCGTTATTATCAGTAGCTTTTCTAGTCATCACATTTCGAAAAAACACAGATATTGTTGTTAAAACCAATCATTTATTAATTGGGACATTTTCCTTTGGTGAGATCCAATACTTGAATGAGAAAAGAAGTGTTTTACAAAACACTTCTTTTCCTTCATTTAGAAATTATCACAGGTATCGATTGACTCGGCGATTGGATCATTGGAGTTATCGTGTCATTAGTCTAGGGTTTATCTTTTCAACCATAGGTATTCTTTCGGGAGCAGTATGGGCTAATGAGGCATGGGGGTCTTATTGGAATTGGGACCCCAAGGAAACTTGGGCATTTATTACTTGGACCATATTCGCGATTTATTTACATACTAGAACAAATCAAAGTTTGCAAGGTGTTAATTCGGCAATTGTAGCTTCTATCGGATTTCTTATAATTTGGATATGCTATTTTGGGGTCAATCTATTAGGAATAGGACTACATAGTTATGGTTCATTCACATTAACAGCGAATTGAAGAAGGGACTTGAAGAATACATGGGAACATCAATCTCCAATATATAACGAAAATTAGTGTGAGTTTTTGAGAACCATTTGAATCAAGTAGTAATTCAAATGGTTCTCAAAAACTCCAGATGTATCTGATTACAATTCCAATTCACTTCATTTTTTTTTTTTCAGTGTACAGCGACCGATTTTGTAAATCACAGGATTATTTGACTTTATTTCTTATTTATGAAAACTATTTATGAAAGTAATTAGATAGAATAGCTTCTACCTTCTCAACTGATAGTGAGAGAACGAAATCGGGATAAATACCGATACCTATTACGGGTAGAAAGATACAGATCGAAACAAATAGTTCTCGCGGTCCAGAATCCACAAAGTAGGAGTTTGTAACATTGAATAGTTTGTATCCATAGAACATCTGGCGTAACATAGATAATGAATAAATAGGAGTTAATATCATTCCAATTGCCATTACAAAAGTAATTAGTATTTTTGGCATTAAAAGGTATTTTGGGCTGGTAATTATTCCAAAAAAGACTACCAATTCTGCAACAAAACCACTCATTCCTGGCAGTGCAAGCGAAGCCATCGAGAAGCTACTTAACATGGTAAATATTTTTGGCATTGGGGTAGCTATTCCTCCCATTTCATCGAGATAAACAAGACGTATTCTATCGTAACTCGTTCCTGCCAAGAAAAAGAGTGCAGCACCAATAAATCCATGAGAAATGATTTGTAAAATGGCTCCATTGAGTCCCATATCAGTTATGGAAGCAATTCCGATAATTGTGAAACCCATATGAGATACGGAGGAATAGGCTATTCGCTTTTTTAAATTGCGTTGACCGGGAGAAGTTGAAGCTGCATAGATTATTTGAATCGTTCCGACTATCATCAACCAGGGAGAAAATATAGAATGAGCATGGGGTAATAATTCCATATTGATCCGAACCAATCCATATGCTCCCATTTTTAATAAAATTCCAGCTAGAAGCATACATGTACTGTAATGTGCTTCTCCATGGGTATCTGGTAACCATGTATGTAGGGGTATAATCGGTGATTTGACAGCATAAGCAATAAAGAAGCCAAAATAGAATATTATTTCCAATGCCGCGGGATACGATCGATTAGCTGATGTTTCAAAATTTAATGTTGGTTCATTGGAACCATATAAACCCATACCTGGAACTCCCATTAAGAGAAAAATGGAACCCCCCGCAGTGTACAAAATGAACTTTGTAGCTGAGTACAGACGTTTCTTACCTCCCCACATGGATAAAAGTAGGTAAACAGGAATTAATTCTAACTCCCACATGATGAAAAAAAGTAAAAGGTCTCGAGAAGAAAATGATCCTATTTGACCGCTGTACATTGCTAACATCAGGAAATGGAACAATCGCGAATCTCTAGTAACTGGCCAAGCCGCTAAAGTAGCTAAAGTAGTGATGAATCCCGTCAGTAAAATGGGTCCGATGGAAAGTCCATCGATCCCGAGTCTCCAGTGAAAATACAAAATATTTATCCATTTATAATCCTCCTCCAATTGGATTAATGGATCGTCCAATTGGAAATGATAACAGAATGCATAGGTCGTTAGAAGGAGTTCTAACAAGCAGATGCATATAGTATACCATCTCACCACCTTATTTCCTCTATGAGGGAGAAAGAAAATTGATGAACCCGCGGATATTGGAAAAACAACAATTATTGTTAACCAAGGAAAATAACTCGTGGTAAAGACAAGATAGACTTTGACCATAAAAACCCGCGCTCGAAATAATATATTTTCTCGAGTACGGGTTTTTGTCGGTAAAGAAGAATCAAATGGATTCAAGTAGAGTTTTACGGAACGTATCAATAAGCTAGACCCATGCTGCGAGTTGTCTCATGCCATAAATAAACCCGGACACTCAAGAAATCTGTTGGACAAGCGGATTCACATCTCTTACAACCTACACAGTCTTCTGTTCTTGGAGCAGGAGCAATTTGCTTAGCTTTACATCCGTCCCAAGGTATCATTTCCAATACATCTGTGGGGCAGGCTCGTACACATTGAGTACATCCTATACATGTATCATAAATCTTTACTGAATGTGACATTGTGTCTATCAATTTTTTGAACGTTATCAATTTTCGATCTGGTAAAATCGGTAGTAAATGAATCATATATTGTAGATACCAGATGAATCAGTAGTTTACCAGAATTGATTTTTTTTTAGAATCAATTTACCTCTGGATCTGTTTAGGAAAGAGGACCAAGATACTTTGATTTCTTACGTTTCAGCAAACATGGTCATACGAGTCATATATGCTAATTTTAATTGGTGAATATAATATTATATATATCTGTCTTTTTTTATATCATTATGACTATTTATTCAACAAGTTCGATTGATTGATACGAGTTGATTTTCTGTTACGATGGATCGACGAAACAATAGCTGGCCCAATAGCTGCTTCAGCGGCTGCAATAGCTATAACAAAGATCGAGAAAATGTCTCCTTTTAATTGTCGACTATCAAATAAATCAGAAAACGTTACGAGATTCATATTAACCGCATTCAGTATAAGCTCAAGACACATAAGTGCTCTAACCATATTTCGACTTGTGATCAATCCATAAATACCAATAGAAAATAAATAGGCACTCAAAATAAGTACATGCTCGAGCATCATTGACCAACTCCTCATCAATCTCGATTCATTTCAATATGAACAACAATTTCACTGATTGACTCGAATATAAAACAAGTACGGAACAAAGGAAGGTATTGGTAATGGATCGAACTAAAACAAAACCCTTTTTAATTTAATATATGAACAATAAATATATAAATTGAATTGAAGCAAAATGGATGTAATAACAATACAAGAAGACAGAACAAGGCCTTATTTATTTTTATTTTAAATTTATTTTAATTTTATTTTGGATTTCTAATTCATTTCTAATTCTAAGTATTTATTACTGACGAGCCATAGCAATTGCACCTATCAAGGCAACTAAAAGAATTATAGAAATGAGTTCAAATGGAAGATAAAAATCTGTTGATAAATGAATCCCAATTTGTTGAACATTACTTATCAGGTCCTGCTCTATAATCTGGTTTGATCCTGTAGTCCAAATAATCCCATACCATGACGTATCTGAAATAGTAGTAATTAGTGAAAAAAGAATACTTGTACAAACCAGTGAAGTGACCCCATCTCCAACGGTCCAAAGATAGAAATCATTGTAATATTCTGAACCATTCATGAACATCACAGCAAATATGATTAAGACATTTACAGCTCCCACGTAAATAAGGAGCTGTGCAGCAGCTACAAAATAGGAGTTAGATAGAATATGGAATAAGGATATACAAACAAGAACCAATCCCAATGAAAAGGCAGAAAAAATGGGATTGGTAAGTAATACCACTCCTAGACCCCCTAGTATAAGACCTGATCCCAAAAATACTAAAAGAATATCATGTATTGGCCCAGGTAAATCCATTATGTATAAAATAAGAGATAAAAAAAAGTTGAAATATTTCATGACCTTACTGACCCAGCCAGGAAAAAAGAGGTTACCTTGTTTTTTTCTTGTATATGATACGTTTCTAATTGAATCGTAATGGGGTCTGGATTGAGGTAGATACAGTTATTGGACTAATTCCACTTCTGTATCCGAAAGAGTAGTTCGGAGTTTGATATTCCGAAATCATCATGACTATATTCATATATTCTAAATCCAAATCAAGCCGCGATTCTCACCAATCAATAGTTATGATTTGTAGTTACTGACCAACCAAAATGAAAGAAGCTTCACTCCTTTAGATCAAAAATGAATCTTAGTCATTGGTAATCGTTATTGAATCAAGGGGTTTATCTGTGGTTATTTTAATTTGAGTCGAATTCATAATTGTTCGAATTGTGTAATCCCCAATTACTGACATTGGTAACCGACCCAAAGCAATTTGATTATAATTCAATTCGTGACGATCATAAGTGGAAAGTTCATATTCTTCAGTCATTGATAGACAGTTTGTTGGACAATACTCGACGCAGTTACCACAAAATATACAGATTCCAAAATCAATACTATAATTAAGCAACCGTTTCTTTCTAATATCTGTTTCCAATCTCCAATCAACAACGGGTAGATCTATGGGACATACACGAACACATACTTCACAAGCAATGCATTTATCAAATTCAAAGTGGATTCGACCACGGAAACGCTCTGATGTGATCGATTTTTCATAAGGATATTGAATAGTTATAGGTAAACGATTCGCGTGGGATAAGGTAATCATGAAACTTTGACCAATGTACCTTGCAGCTCGTACTGTTTGTTGACCATAATTCATGAACCCAGTCATCATAGGGAACATATCGTGGCTATCCATGAATAATTTGATATTTCTTTCTCTTGCTTAAGGGAGGTTATGAATCTAGAGTATCATATACTGTTACAGTGAAAGGAGTTGGGAAGAAGTTGTCAATAATAGATTACCCAGAGAAATGGGTAAAAGAAATTTCCATCCAAGATTTAATAGTTGGTCCATTCTCATCCTAGGTAAAGTCCATCTTGTTGTGATAGGAATGAACAGGAACAAATAAGCTTTAGCTAATGTAATAAGGATACCAATCGTTGTTCCAAATACTCCCCCCGTTTTATTTATTCCGAAAAGTTCAGGAATGAATATGTACGGAATAGAGAGATTCCACCCGCCCAAGTAAAGAACTGTTACAAATAATGAAGAAACTAGTAGATTTAGGTAAGAAGCAACGTAAAATAAACCAAATTTGATACCTGAATATTCGGTTTGATAACCCGCTACTAATTCTTCTTCTGCTTCTGGTAAATCAAAAGGTAATCTCTCACATTCTGCTAGGGAAGAAATTATAAAAACTATAAACCCTATGGGTTGACGCCACAGATTCCATCCCCAAAACCCATATTTTGACTGTGCCTCAACTATATCAATTGTACTTGAACTGTTAGATAATCATAGTCGATGATAACATCACTGTTCCCATCGCTATTTCAGAACCGTACATGAGACCTCAGCTTCATACGGCTCCTCGATGGCCACAAATAAATCTAAGGACTGATTCAGTATTACCTCGGCATTTTTTGAGAGTGAATAGAGTAAAGATGCATCAGGGAGTCCCTAATTAGACCAATGGAATTCTGTCTGCTATAATAACAAATTCAAAGTGCTTCCGAATTGCTCTCATAATTTATTTTATAATTAATATTACAATTTATCTTTGTTCAGTAATAGCTTAATCTTTCAATAAAATACTCGTTGTATCAATAGATATTTCTACCCATATCTTTCGATTACGAAAAAGAATTAGACACTCTACATTAGTTCATTTCATGAATCATGATAAGAAGCCTATCTGTATTAATACGGATGGGATGGAGGAAAGAAAGAATAAAGAAAGATCTATTACTATTTATTTTTCCTATTGCATTCCATTTCTTTCGTTCCTGTTCTTCTTTCGCAGAAGAGGGGATTCTCAAAAAAAAAATAAAGGATTACTTCGTTCCCGATAGTCATTTCTTTAATCAGTGGATAGGAGCATACTCTGGATCGGAATCATGGGGAAGTACTGCTTGATCATTTCTACCAACTTAAAGCCCTCATTATGATTCCTTTTATGCAAAAATATCCCTTTGGTTTTTGATACCTTACATTATTTCCATGACGAATCCTTTGTGTACCTTGGTGTTCCTAACCGTCCACTCATTTTTGATTGATTCCCGATATGATAATGCATACAATAACAATTGTAGAAACTCCATACAGTTGATCTTTTGCACCCGCTTCAAGTCATGATGACTAATCAACCAATCTTGGGGTAAACAGTTTCCACCGCTTATCTTTACTTACACTTTCCTCTCGTACATAGGGAATGAGAATCAATCTTCTTACTGCGAATTCATAAGCTGTTTTGTTTCACTCATATAACCATCTCGTTTAGTTCATCAACCTAAATGGTGAATAAAAAAATCAAGATATCTATTCAATACATTCAACCTCTTTCCTAGAAATAAAGGAAAGAAATAAAAGTTAATGTTGCAACGAATCACACGTAGAGATATTGATAACACACATGGAGTTAATGGTATTTCATAACTAATAGATTGAGCAGCAGCTCGTAGACCACCTGAAATATTTATTATTCGATCCATATCCTGACATAAGAAGTCCAATAGGAGCAATACTGGAAATGGCGATCCACAAAAAAACACCTATACCGAGATCGGCTAGAACAAGGCGATAGCCAAAAGGAATTACTGAATAACTTAGTAGAATTGATATGACCGCTATGGATGGCCCGATACTGAATAAACGAATATCTCCTCTAGATGGGAGAAGATCCTCTTTGAAAAGCAGTTTTGTCCCATCCGCTAGAGCTTGAAGAATTCCCAAGGGACCAGCATATTCAGGCCCAATACGTTGTTGTATCCCTGCGGATATTTCTCTTTCTAACCACACAATCACGAGTACCCCTATTGTGATCCCCGATACGGGAGTAAAAATAGGGACAAGCGTCCCTATAAGGCCATAGCCTTCTTTTAAAGATTCCGATCTGGAAAAAGAATTGATAGCTTGTACTTCTGTCGTATCAATTATCATTTCAACGATCAACTTCTCCCATAATGATATCTATACTACCTAGTATCGTCATGATATCAGCCAATTTCATTCTTTTAACTAGCTGAGGAATAATTTGCAAATTTATGAAACCCGGTGGACGAATTTTCCATCTCCAGGGAAAAACACTATTATCTCCTATCAGAAAAATTCCTAATTCTCCTTTTGGGGCTTCTACTCTCACATAAAGTTCTTGTTTTAACAATTCAAAGGTGGGAGAAGGTTTTTTACTAATGAATCGGTATTCAAAATCGTTCCATTCAGAATCCTTTGCTCTATCAAAGCGTCGTACTTCTAAATTCTCATAGGGTCCCCCCGGAATTCCTTCCAGAGCCTGTTGAAGAATTTTTATAGATTCCGTCATTTCACTGATTCGTACTAAATAACGAGCTAATGAGTCTCCTTCTTTTTGCCATTGGACTTCCCAATCGAATTCATCGTAACACTCATAATGATCAACTTTACGAAGATCCCATTGGATTCCGGAAGCTCGTAGCATTGGTCCCGATAAACCCCAATTTATTGCTTCCTCTCCACCAATAATGCCCACTCCTTCAACTCGTTCCAAAAAAATAGGATTCCGCGTAATAAGCTTTTGATATTCAACAACTCCTGTTAAAGAATAATCGCAGAAATCCAAACATTTATCTATCCATCCGTGAGGTAGATCAGCAGCTACTCCTCCGATACGGAAATAATTATGCATCATTCGCATACCTGTGGCAGCTTCGAATAGATCATATAGCAATTCTCTCTCTCGGAAAATATAGAAGAAAGGAGTCTGTGCACCGATATCTGCCATAAAAGGCCCAAGCCATAACAAATGAGAAGCTATACGACTTAGCTCCAGCATAATAACTCTGATATAACTGGCTCTTTTAGGTACTTGAATATTTCCCAATTGTTCGGGGGCATTTACCGTTATTGCCTCTGTGAACATAGTAGCTAAATAATCCCAACGTGTTACATACGGCAGATATTGTATAATTGTTCGGTTTTCCGCAATTTTTTCCATTCCTCTGTGTAAATAACCCAATATAGGTTCACAGTCAATAACATCTTCACCATCTAGAGTAACAATGAGTCGAAGAACACCATGCATTGATGGGTGGTGAGGGCCCATATTGACTATCATGAGGTCTTTTTTTGTAGCCGGTACAGTCATATGCTTTCTTCCCCGATTCATTATTCCATGAATTGTTGAAAACGAAACAAAGTTCATCAAAATTCAAGATCTAATAAACCAAAAAATTCAAATGAATCCTCAAATTAACGATTTTTTGGCTCCCGAATATCCAACTGACCAATTAATTCCTTATAACGTACTCTATTTTTTTTTGACAAATAAGCCAGCAGCCGTTGACGTTTTCCCAGAATTTTTCGCAGACCTCTCTGAGATAAATAGTCTTTTCTGTGAAATTCAAAATGTGCAGTAAGTCTCCGTATCTTATTGGTGAAATTGAATACTTGAAATTCAACAGACCCTTTGTTTTTTTCTTTTTCTTCTTGCGGAATAACCGAGATAAATAAATTTTTTACCATAAAAAAGAATAATTCTTCTCTCTTTTTTTTTTTCTTTCGTTCCCACAAATATGGATTTTACCGATCAGGAATAATAATAAAATGATAATGCCAGTCATTTCGATCTGGTACACACAATAATCTGGATTTATTCATATAATAACTTTTTCTATTTAAATTGAATTAATAAATCCAATTTAATTTGTAATTTGATTCGGATACAATACATAGAAAGGGATGGTACATTTCTGGACCCACGAAAGAGAATGATTTGGGTTTAAGAAGATTCTGTTGATTCATTCCTAGGTCCAATTGATACGTCATTGAATCAGTATCATGTGTCAGAATGTAATGTAACACAACGTGTGTGTACACCTGTCTGTCTTCATATATCGGCTATGATACATGATGTATATAAAATGTACCATTAACTAATTCTGAATCGTGGATACATATATATTCTTGACATACTGAAACGACTGCCATTATTCGTATCAAACCAATAGCGATTCATACAAGCTAAATCTTCTAATCGATAATTGGGCCAAAGAAATAATTTGAATTGAATGAATTTATTTGTATCTGTATCAAGACACTTGTCCTCATCCAAAAATTGCCCAGAGTTCTTTACGTTATTCTCATTGAAAAATACTGGATTTATATCCACAATATTCTCATTACTGAAATTGAAACACATTAAAATTCTCAATTTTCTACGACGTCTAGGAGATAGAATATTTTCAGGAACAAGAAAATCATAATGATTTTCATCTCCATTCATAAGCATCTTTCCATGTTGTGCAATAGATCCATTGAAAGAATTCTCATCAACATATTTTTTTTCTCGACGTTCTCGATTAGTTTGGTGTTTACTCTTATGGACCAATGAAATGCCTATGGTTTGATACATAATAAATTGTCCATCCCGTTTTATAGACAGGCGGGCTGGTTCAATAATAAATATTCCCCTTTTTATCAATTCCGTAAGAGTGAGATCCTTCTGAATCAACATTACGTCCAGGCGCATTTCTCCTCTTTGAATAGAGGATATAGCAATTTCCCTTGGATTTATCAGTCTAAGCAGGAGGCAATATACCTTGATATTATTGATCATTCTTTGATTCAAAGAATCGTCCCATCTCAATTGAAAAAGCAAATATCTTTTTAGGAAGAACTCTAGTTCTGCTTCTCTGTTGCTCTTGTATTTTCTTTTCTTTCTCCTTTTTTTAATGTCTGATTCCGCGTAATCCTTTTCAACATATTTTTTTTTTTTTTGTGCATCTGATTCAAGATTCTCTTGGTTTCGTGCATCTGATCTAATATCCCCTTGGCCCGGCTGTTCTTCTTCTTTTTCTTTATTTCGGTTCTCTAATTCAAGATATTCTTTTTGATTAGATGATATACGAAGATCTTTTTTTTGATTTTCACTAATGTTTTTATTTTCACTAATGTTTTTATTTCCATGAAAATTTAAAAGAAGTAATTTGATTGGTATGATCCATGGTTTCATTTTATATGTATCATAAAGTCGCACAAATTCTGGGAAGAACCAAGATTCCAGATTCGATATGGGACGATATCGCATTTCTTCATTCATTCCCATCCAATCAAAAAAGTTTTTTTTTTGATTGGGTGGGTTGATTTCTTGATGAATCGTGAAATAAAAAAGATCTTTTTTATCAATTATTTCATAATCATTAATCCCATTCTTAGTATTTTTATTAATATTGGTCCCAGTATCCATATCGGTCCAGGTATCAATATCGATATTTTTTCTAAGACAAAAATGCAGAATTCTCCACTCAAAATATTTTCTATCCGGATTTTTACCCGTATCCATAATAGACTCTTCTTCTAGATAATCACTAATAGCTATATCCCCCAGTACATAACATGATTCGGGTTTAGGTGTGTTGTCATTATAGGGAATCTCTCGGCCCCCATTTACTTTTAACGGGGATACATAAATATATGAGCTCTTCCTATCCTCATAATTAATATATTTACACGATAAAAGATCATATCTGTAGTGTTTTTTAAATTTTTCTTTTTGACTCGGCAATGAATTCACCGCGCAATCATTTTCTTTCTCGTAATAAATGAATTGGTCTTTTTCTTTTTCATATGAATCCCATTTTTTGGAATCTTTATTTTCAATCGTACGACGATGATTGACTCTAGTTCGCCATTTTTTCGATACTAATCTAGACCATCTATTCTGAGATAAATTGTATTGATAATGACGCTTTAACCAGTTTTTCCATTCATTCATTCTGGAATTCGAAAATTTCTTATGTCTTGGTTTGAAATCAAAAATTCCTCGTGTACCCAAATAGTCCTTTATTCTATGCTTAATAAAAGGAGATGCGCCATGATATTGAAGTACAGATATCAAGTGATACTTGTTAATAACTTCTTGGTTTTGTGATAATTTGTAAAATACATATGCTTGGGACAAGAAAGATAAGTTACAATAAATCTGTGAATTATTATTTCGAATATTCGAAATAGAAAGTGACTTTTGGATAGTCAAAATAAACTGAGTTGTATTTTGATTTGTTTCATCAATTCCTTCTTTATTTGTTTCATTATTGTAAATATATTTATCGATAAGATTTTTTGTTGATTCAAGGAAAAGTTGTGTATTAATCCTGGGAATGTTAATGGCACATAGAAAGATATCTATGTATATTCTTTCAATGAAATATTTTATAAAATATTGCGATTTACGTATTAATCGGGCACTTCTTTTTTTTGATCTCTGCCAAATATGTTTCTGTGATTCCGATCTTTCATCATCAAAACTTGTCTTGTTAGGACTAATATTTATATCTGTATCTGTAGTTAGAAATATTTTTTTCTTGTCTTTTTTTATTTTTTCTATTTGATTTTTGATTTTGGTTGTACTATCAGTCAGATCTTTCATTTTTTTTTCTGTCAGTGAATAATTTGTCCAATCCATGGATCTAATTTGAATAGTCGAGTCGTGAGTAATCTTATTACTGATTATGAAATCTTTTCCAGTTTCACTCGGTTGATAGCCTTTCCTCAACCCAAATAATAAAATTGAGTTCACTTTTGTAAGCTCTTTCATTATTCTTTTTATAAATAGAACTATTTTGATAACCCATCTTATTTTTTCTTTTGAGACCTTTAGACAACATTTTGTTCTTTCTTTTAAAATTCTGAAAACTCGAAAATATTTTTTTTGAACTTTTCTCGTTTTTTTTTCGAGTTCTTTAAAAATGGGTTCAAAAAAAGAAGGTTCTTTTCGTGGAGAACCAAAAGGTAATTCAGTTTCCATTCCCCAGACCGTTAAAAAACAAAAATTTTCTATTTTTCCTTTGTTTTTCATTGGATCTCTATGATGAAATTGTAGTTTAGATCCCCGCCAAGGTTTCAGACAGAAAGGAAATAAGATCTTTATCTGAATCCCATCTGTTAACCAGTTTTTCGGAAATTCTGTTTCTGATAATTGAACACCATTATAGGTGCATTTAACATGCATTTCTTTATTCCACTCCTTCAAATCCTCGTACCACTCGGAAATTGAAATAATAACATACGGCCAAGATTTTTAGCTATTATCAATGAAGGCAATATGATGTATTTTTCTAAGAATCGATTGGGTTACTAACATAGAACCTCTTATTGCTTGAGCAAATATAATAGTATCCCAAGTTTCTGATATTGCTATCCGTTCATTCTCCTCTTTTTGCTCTTTCTTTTTTTTCTCTTTTTCTTTTGCCTCTTCCTCCTCAGAATCTGAGGTTTTGAGTTGCGGATCCTTTCCTATCCAATTCCTAAAAGTGGATTAATCATTCCAGAGATATCAAAGAGAAAAAAAATGTTTTGTCTATTCTGTCCAAAAAAGCGGGGAATGCACATTTGTTTGAAACATTTCCCAAGTCACTGTTTTACGTCTTTGAGCGCGCATGGATCCTTTGATTAGATCCCGACGAAAATCCGATTGTTGTGAGTAACGTATCAAAGCCACTTCTTCCGCTTGATCACTATCATTATTAGTATTAGTACTAGTATGAGTATTGATATTCTGATCGTTATCAGTATAAATTACCACACGTTTGGCTTTTCTTGAACGAATACCAGGATCCTCCGTCGATCCTTCCTCATTTTCCGCCTCTTGTTCTTTCAAATCGTCGGTCAATTTATATGACCATCGAGGAACCTTTTTACCGATTTCCTTTATTCCAATGGATTTATTTCTAATAGTTTGATCGTTTGGATCAGTTTTAACTGCATCGAATAGAAATTTCAAACGTTTCATTTTATTTTCTGAGTCAAGTCTTCTTTGTTCGTCCAATAAAGTAAGTCCTTTCAAATTCAAACTAGGTCTTGATTCTTCAGCTAATTCACTGATTGAGTTCAAGGAATGATCAATGTCTGGCGATACTAATTCTTCATTAAATGCATCCATTTTATCTTCAAATTCTTGGTAATCAGAAAGATTGGGGAGGATACCATGAATCCTATTTATCCAAACCATTCCTATGGAATCCTCTGTCGAAATGATTGAATCATCCACGATTGGACGTGAATATCCTTTTTTTATTGTTCCACGATATGGTCCATTTAAAAAAGGATCATACACTCTAGGCAAGCATTCTTGTTCATT
>NW_027519705.1:25000-26170 GCF_043159265.1 Tasmannia lanceolata | reverse complement strand
CCTCATAAGTTTGTTTCTTTATTTCTTTACTTTATTTCAATTTCACTCAAATGGTGAGTTCGCCAGATTCGCTGCGACACAAGAAGTATCTTCTTAATGAAAAATGAAAAAAAAAAATATTGATAAAAATATGGATGATCCATAAATTTTGGCATCCATCTATATTGATCCGGGAATTCGTTGTATTTTCATCTAATCTGTTCATTTTGATGTTCATAATTGATCATCAAATTTTCTTTTAGATTTGTTTGTTACTAGTTCAATGTTTTGACGGGGTCGAGCAATCCAATCCCAATCTCTTGGTTTGAGTTTTATTTTTATTCCGATCGTATCTACACACCATATTTTTCCGGGTTGCTAACTCAACGGTAGAGTACTCGGCTTTTAAGTGCGGCTATGATCTTTTACACATTTGGATGAAGCAAGGGATTCGTCCATACCATTGGTATAGTTTGTAAGACCACGACTGATCCTGAAAGGGAATGAATGGAAAAAATAGCATGTCGTATCAATGGAGAATTTTGTTGATAATACTTTATCCTTACCGAATCGGTACAAAATCTTGTTTTGATTCTTGGAACGGGACCAAACCAATTCACCATTGGATCGAGTGAATAAATGGATAGGGCTCTATCGCTCCAATTATAGGGAAACCAAAAGTAACGAGCTTTTGTTCTTAATTCGAATGATTACCCGATCTAATTAGATGTTAAAAATAGATTAGTGCCTGATGGGGGAAAGGGTTCTCCTGTGAGTAGATTATCGATTCCTTTTTTTAATGAATCCTAACTATTAAATATTCTTTTCTTTCTCGATTATGGAGTGGAAACGAATGTGTAGAAGAACGGTATACTGATAAAGAGAATTTTTCCAAAGTCAAAAGAGCGATCGGCTTGCAAAAATAAAGGATTTCCAGTCATCTCTTGTAACTATAACGAAACAAAAAATTAGATGGAAAAATGGAGGATCTGTTGATTGGCTTCCTTGTCTCCGGGGTATCCATTCTTTTCTTAATCGATTCTTTTATTACTATATACCTTGATACCTTGTTTTGACCGTATCGCACTATGTATTATTTGATAACCCAAGAAATCTCTATGCTTTTGATTCAAGTATCATTTCAAATGGAGGAATTACAAGGATATTTAGAAATAGACGGATCTCGACAAC
>NW_027519704.1:20000-24340 GCF_043159265.1 Tasmannia lanceolata | reverse complement strand
AGGCATTCATTATCCATAAATAGAAATATACGTCCTATAAATTATAAATCGAAATAGAAAGATACGTCTAGCTGCTGTATATACAAGATATACAGATTCCTACATGATGGATTAACTATCAAGAAATCCCATGATTCAGTGTATTATTCATTAAATACATGTGTATTTGTAATATTATTGAATCGTTTCATTCGCGAGGAGCTGGATGAGACGAAACTCTCATGTCCGGTTCTGCAGTAGAGATGGGGTTGAGAAACAACCATCAACTATAACCCCAAAAGAACCAGATTCCGTAAACAACATAGAGGAAGAATGAAGGGAATATCTTATCGAGGCAATCGTATTTGTTTCGGTAGATACGCTCTTCAGGCACTTGAACCCGCTTGGATCACATCTAGACAAATAGAAGCAGGGCGACGAGCAATGACACGATATGCGCGTCGTGGTGGAAAAATCTGGGTACGTATATTTCCCGACAAACCCGTTACAGTCAGACCCACAGAAACACGTATGGGTTCGGGTAAGGGATCCCCCGAATATTGGGTATCCGTCGTTAAACCGGGTCGAATACTTTATGAAATGGGCGGAGTCTCAGAAACTGTAGCCAGAGCAGCTATTTCAATAGCTGCGTGCAAAATGCCTATACGAACTCAATTCGTTATTGTGGGATAGGGATGTGAAACCAAAAGAAAGGAGTATTTTTGATGAAAAATACAATTGCAGATTTATTTATTTCTGGACAGACAATATTTCTTTCTTTTTTCCTTCGCCCTTTGCATTGAAATAAGAGATTCAAAAAAAAAAAAATGATATGATTCAACCTCAGACCCATTTGAATGTAGCGGACAACAGCGGGGCTCGAGAATTGATGTGTATTCGAATAATCGGAGCTAGTAATCGCCGATATGCTCATATCGGTGATGTTATTGTTGCTGTAATCAAAGAAGCAGTACCCAATATGCCTCTCGAAAGATCAGAAGTGATCAGAGCTGTAATTGTACGTACATGTAAAGAACTCAAACGTGACAACGGTATGATAATACGATATGATGACAATGCAGCGGTTGTCATTGATCAAGAAGGAAATCCAAAAGGAACTCGAGTTTTTGGCGCGATCGCTCGGGAATTGAGACAGTTGAATTTCACTAAAATAGTCTCATTAGCTCCTGAGGTATTATAAAGACTAGTAGATGAGACCATTATATAGTAGGGTATCTGAAGTAGATCAAATCCATTAGTAGATTGTGTCTTATGCATATACCTTTAATAATTCATAAAAAAAAAAATTGAAAGTGAAAATGAAAATCAAGAAAAAAAAAAAAACAGAACATGTTGATTATATCAAAATGGGGAAGCCCTAATAATTATAGTTCGTCATGAGTAAGGACACTATTGCCGATATAATAACTTCTATAAGAAATGCTGACATGGATAAAAAAAGAACAGCTCGAATAGCATCTACTAATATAACCGAAAACATTATTAAAATACTTCTACGAGAAGGTTTTATTGAAAATGTTAGGAAACATCGAGAAAACAAGAAATATTTCTTGGTTTTAACCCTGCGACATAGAAGGAATCAGAAAGGAACATATAGAAATATTTTAAAGTGTATCAGCCGACCCGGTCTACGAATCTATTCCAACTATAAACGAATTCCTAGGATTTTAGGTGGAATAGGTATTGTAATTCTTTCTACTTCTCGAGGTATAATGACAGATCGAGAAGCTCGACTAAAAAGAATTGGAGGAGAAATTTTATGTTATATATGGTGATCCTTCTGAATATCCGAATTTGATCCGTAACTTTCGATTTGTGAAAAAGAGAGAAAAGGCAGGTTGTCTAATATCACTCCTCCTCCATTAGTTGATACTTCAAGGGGGTTACCTGAAATGAAAGAACAAAAATTGATTCATGAAGGTTTAATTACTGAATCACTTCCAAATGGTATGTTCCGGGTTCGTTTAGATAATGAAGATCTGATTCTAGGTTATGTTTCGGGGAGGATCCGACGTAGTTTTATACGGATACGTACCAGGAGATAGAGTCAAAATCGAAGTAAGTCGTTATGATTCAACCAAGGGGACGTATAATTTATAGACTTCGCAACAAAGGTTCGAACGATTAGGTGACTTTTTAAACATTTCTTCCATGGGGATACAATTCGAGGTTCAAAATTTCAAGAGACTTATTTTCTTCAAAAGAGTAGATTCGGAATTAAGGAATGACAAATATGAAAATAAGGGCTTCTGTTCGTAAAATTTGCGAAAAATGTCGACTGATCCGTAGGCGAGGACGAATTATAGTAATTTGTTTCAATCCGAGACATAAACAGAGACAAGGGTAATCTTTCTAAAAAGGGCCTTTCTAAAGTAAGGGACCCGTTGTACAAATAAAGGATCTGTTTTGACATGAAATGGATATATCCGTATATCTCTGACTCATATTTATGAGATGCTAAAATATGACAAAACCTATACCAAGAATTGGTTCGCGTAGGAATGGGCGTATTAGTTCACGTAAGAATGGACGTAGAATACCAAAAGGAGTTATTCATGTTCAAGCGAGTTTCAACAATACCATTGTAACTGTTACGGATATGCGAGGTCGGGTGGTTTCTTGGTCCTCCGCTGGTACTTGTGGATTCAGAGGCACAAGAAGAGGGACACCATTTGCTGCTCAAACCGCAGCAGGAAATGCTATTCGTACAGTAGTGGATCAGGGTATGCAACGAGCAGAAGTCATGATAAAGGGTCCTGGTCTCGGAAGAGATGCAGCATTACGAGCCATTCGCAGAAGTGGTATACTATTAAGTTTCGTACGTGACGTAACCCCTATGCCACATAATGGATGTAGACCTCCTAAAAAAAGGCGTGTGTAGAAATAAGAATTGAACTGATTTCAAGAGAAATAAATGATTCAATGATCTGATCAATAATATTAGTATGGTTCGAGAGGAAGTAGCAGTATCCACTCGGACACTACAGTGGAAGTGTGTTGAATCAAGAACAGACAGTAAGCGCCTTTCCTATGGACGTTTCATTCTGTCCCCGCTTATGAAAGGTCAAGCAGATATGATAGGTATCGCTATGCGAAGGGCTTTACTTGGAGAAATAGAAGGAACATGTATCACACGCGCAAAATCTGATAAGATACCACATGAATATTCTACGATAGTCGGTATTGAAGAATCAGTACATGAAATTTTCATGAATTTGAAAGAAATTGTATTGAGAAGTAATCTGTATGGAACTTGCGACGCATCTATTTTCGTCAGGGGTCCGAGATGCGTAACTGCTCAAGATATCATCTCGCCACCTTCTGTGAAAATGGTTGATACTACACAGCATATAGCTAGCCTGACAGAACCAATTGATTTGTGTATTGGATTACAAATCGAGAGGGATCGCGGATATCGTATGAAAACCCCAAATAACGATCAAGATGGAAGTTATCCTATAGAGGCTGTATCCATGCCTGTTCGAAATGCGAATCATAGTATTCATTCTTATGGGAATGGGAATGAGAAACAAGAGATACTTTTTCTAGAAATATGGACGAATGGAAGTTTAACTCCTAAAGAAGCACTTCACGAAGCTTCCCGTAATTTGATTGATTTATTTATTCCTTTTCTACATGGGGAGGAAGAGGACATAAATTTAGAGGACAATCTAAACAATCTAAACAGGGGTACTGTACCTTTTTTTACCTTTCAGGATAAATTGGCTAATCTAAAGAAAAACAAAAAAGGAATTGCATTGGAATGTATTTTTATTGACCAATCAGAATTGCCTCCCAGAACCTATAATTGTCTCAAAAGGTCCAATATACATACATTATTGGACCTTTTGAGTAAGAGTCAAGAAGATCTTATGAGAATTGAACATTTGCGCATAGAAGATGTAAAACGGATATTGGACATTTTACAGAAACATTTCACAATTGATTTACCTAAGAATAAGTTTTAAATCCATTGGAATTATTTCATCTTTTTATTTTATATTTTATAAAGAATAAAGAAAGAAATGAAGAATTATAAAGAAAGAGAAGAATCAAATAAAGAAAGAGAAGAATCAAATTGGTTTTGAATCTTTAGCACAACCCGATCCGTATATTCGAAATAGATCTATAATGGATCTATAATGAAATTTAAGAAATGTATCTAGGGAGGATTCATTTTGAAGCGACTATTCCCTAGATACATACGTCATGGTATTTCACAGTTCAATCAATTTGAAAAAGACCTAAAGTTAGAGATTTATCAATAGGTAATGTTGCTCCAATACCTAACCAAAGAGCTACTGCGGTACCGATCAAAAAGACTGTTGTAGCCACTGGAC
>NW_027519704.1:0-17500 GCF_043159265.1 Tasmannia lanceolata | reverse complement strand
AATTTATGAAATACCTCTCATTTTTTGGAGTCCGGTCGCGAGGTCTGAATAGTAGGTATGAATCATAGTTCAAATATTTCTTGATTATATTCCGTGCTTCAGATACTAGAATGAATATCTGACGAGGCAGAACCATCTCGATCGAGATGACAGACCCATTCTCTGTACTATCAATAGGATCAATTATAACAAGTCACACACTCATATTCCGGAAATACCGAAACAACGGAATTCCACGGTCGAACTACCGGAATAGCCTAGAAATCTGATCCCTAAGTAATTCATTTTTGATTGAAAACTAGGACTTCATGGTTCTTATGGACCTAACTCATTGAAATTCCATCCAGTAAAACGGAAGAATTATAAATCTCCAAAATAATAGATAGGAATATCGCAAACAGAGCCATTGCGACACCCATCAAAGGAGTAGTTCCCCATCCAGGGGCTACTTTACCATATTCCGAATTCAATGGTTTCAATAAATTCCCTGTAATAGTTCGTCTTGGCCTAGATCTAGAACTACCCTCAATGGTTTGTGTAGCCATAAATCCTATTGCATTGGTTGAGATCTGTTGACTTTGTATACTATTCCGTTGTAAATAAACGATCTTCTCGTAGCGTAGATCCGTCGTGGTCTTGAAATTATCTAATAATGGAAACAGCAACCCTAGTCGCCATCTCCATATCTGGTTCACTTGTAAGCTTTACTGGGTACGCCTTATATACCGCTTTTGGGCAACCCTCTCAACAACTAAGAGATCCATTCGAGGAGCACGGGGACTAGTTGAAATAATGAACCTCCCATATTGTATTGGGAGGCTCATTACTTCAATTGAGATAATAAAAAATCATTTCATCCTTTTTGTCGGAACCTTAGGTGGTTCTCGAAAAAAGATAGCGAAAAAAATTATCCCTAGAGTCGAGACTAACAGGAATGTATAAACCAATGCTTCCATGGATTCGATCGTGGTTTACAATTATAGCTTCCACACCTGTGCATTTGGGAACATTTCCCAGATAAAGTAAAGAAAGGGCAAGAGTCAAAGAAAAGGCGATGATTAAAATCAAGATTTCTACGGTACCCTAACCTTATGTCAAATCAAAAAAAAATCAAATAGAGGCAAAAGACGCTAGAGTAATGTTGTATCAGACTACTTGTCGCCTTGTAGTTGGATCTCCAAGTTTTTGGAATGTTCCAAATTCCACTTGAGCATCCAAATCAGGGTCAATACCAGCAAAAACATCTCTGAACAAGGTTCTAGCCCCATGCCAAATGTGTCCGAAAAAGAAGAGCAAAGCAAACGTAGCATGTCCAAAAGTAAACCAACCCCTTGGACTGCTACGAAAAACACCATCGGATTTCAAAGTAGCACGATCTAATTCAAAAATTTCACCCAATTGGGCACGTCTAGCATATTTTTTCACAGTAGCAGGATCGCCATAACTGACCCCATTGAGTTCGCCACCATAGAACTCAACAGTTACACCTACTTGTTCGACACTATACTTCGATTCTGCCCTTCTAAAAGGAACATCCGCTCTCACAATTCCGTCTCCGTCTACCAAAACCACCGGAAATGTTTCAAAAAAAGTAGGCATACGACGTACAAAAAGCTCATGCCCCTCTTTATCTCTAAAGATGGGGTGTCCTAACCATCCAACAGCTATTCCATCCCCATTGTCCATTGAGCCTGCTCTGAATAATCCCCCCTTCGCCGGATTATTACCGATGTAATCATAAAAAGCTAATTTTTCGGGAATTTTAGACCAAGCTTCCGATAAACTCAGATTTTCGGCTAGCCCGGCTCCAACTCTTCGATATATTTCTTGCTGGAAGTATCCCTGATCCCACTGATAACGAGTGGGACCAAATAATTCTATGGGAGTAGTTGCTGAACCATACCACATAGTTCCAGCAACGACGAAAGCTGCAAAAAAGACAGCAGCGATACTACTAGAAAGTACAGTTTCAATATTGCCCATACGTAATCCTTTGTATAAACGTTGGGGCGGGCGGACACTAAGATGGAATAGTCCCGCCAATATCCCCAATGTCCCCGCTGCAATATGATGAGAGGCTATTCCTCCCGGAACAAAAGGATCAAAACCTTCTGCGCCCCACGCTGGATTTACAGATTGTACTTTTCCGGTTAGACCATAAGGATCGGACACCCATATTCCAGGACCATACAAGCCTGTTACATGAAATGCGCCAAACCCAAAGCAAGCCACCCCTGAGAGAAATAAATGAATTCCAAAGATCTTGGGCAAATCCAAAGAGGGTTTTCCCGTACGTTCATCACAGAATATTTCTAGGTCCCAATACACCCAATGCCAGATGGCTGCTAAGAAGCACAAGCCAGAAAACACAATATGTGCCCCAGCCACACCTTCGTAACTCCAAATACCCGGATTCGTTATAGTTCCTCCTGTGATACTCCAACCACCCCATGAATTGGTTATCCCTAAACGAGTCATGAAGGGTATAACGAACATACCTTGTCTCCACATTGGATCAAGGACGGGATCAGAGGGATCAAAAACGGCTAATTCGTATAGAGCCATCGAACCGGCCCAACCAGAAACTAGAGCTGTATGCATTATATGGACAGAAAGTAACCGACCGGGATCATTCAATACGACGGTATGAACACGATACCAAGGCAAACCCATGGAAATACCCCTTATTTTATCAAAGAAAAAATAGACACTATGTAACTTTATCACATTGGAAAAGACTGATTGATGCTATGGACCTCGCCTTTTCAGTGGATTATCTCAAAGCAAGAGTTAATATTTATTCCGTTCCATTGGTAATAATTTAACAATTCTGTTCGTAGGAACAAAGAGAAGCAGATCTATTCTATACTCGATAAGTACCAATACGCAATGGGGGGATTGATCCTATTTTTGTGAGCGAATGCATAGATACTTGTTCATCCTTCGAACGATCCATTTGTACGAATTTTCCTTTATTCAACCCGTCTTCTCCATGAACCTTCCAATCTATGGATAAAATACGATAAACGACAATATTATGAAGACAATAAACCCATTGTTACGTTTCCACATCAAAGTGAAATAGAGTACTTAATTTTTCTTTCATTTTATGCCTATTGGTGTTCCAAAAGTACCTTTTCGGAGTCCTGGAGAGGAAGATGCAGTTTGGGTTGACGTATAGTGCGACTTGTCAGACATATTGGGTCATATGGGATTTCCCCGTTCTCTCCCCCGATCGAGATATCCTCTGTTTCACCCAAGAAAGATTGATTAAACCATCAATAATTCAATTCGGAGCGTGAAGTGCAATGCAATTAGATCAATTTATTTGTTGGTTGGGGATCAATATTCTCAATTAGAAGAATTTATGGTTGGCTTGGACCAATAAAATGAAGTATCCAGGCTCCGTTCAAAAAATACCAAATTGGTAATCTATGTATGATTACTACTCGTATCATAAATGATCCCTATTTATACCTCTAAAACTACCAATTAATGGAATAATATGATTAGTCGAATATTTGGCGGAAGGCATGAACATGAAAACGAATTGAAAAAAAAAAAGAAGTCGGAACAAAAAGAAGCGGTACTGTGATCATTTGTCCTATATGTGCAAATAGAATTCGGGCAGATCTTTACCCGGAGTAGAGCATAAACCTAAAAGAATTGAAGAGGCCCATTTAGGAACAAGAAAATTACATCGTGATTTGGATCTCGATGAAAGAATACATCAATGAGGGGTTAGTTCGATAAGTTCAATGAATTCTTTTTTTTTTTTCGCAATTTTGATTTTTTGAACCGTATGCATCCAAAGGTGCGTGTGCGGTTCCTAAGGGATACAATTTTGTCCTAATCAACCGACTTCATCGAGAAAGATTACTTTTTTTAGGACAAGAGGTTGATAGCGAGATCTCGAATCAACTTGTTGGTCTCATGGTATATCTCAGTATAGAGGATGATACCAGGGATCTGTATTTGTTTATAAACTCTCCCGGCGGATGGGTAATACCAGGAATAGCTATTTATGATACTATGCAATTTGTGCCACCAGACATACATACAATATGCATGGGATTAGCCGCTTCAATGGGATCTTCCTTCTCCTAGTCGGAGGAGAAATTACCAAACGTCTAGCATTCCCTCACGCTTGGCGCCAATGAGTTTTTTTTTATTTGAGAAAAAAAAAAGAAGACTATGCCTTCGCCATATGGAATATGAATAATAAGTAATAATAGCATGGCACTTCGAGTTCGATATGAGCAAACTATTATTTTTTTTTCATAACATAACATGAGATTATATATCGAGATAGTAGTATGAAACAAAGGTTATTTACGATTTGATCTTATGTATCGGGGGTCCATTTCAGCGTCACAAACCTTTTTTTTGCTTTCACACCAGAAGCCTCTTTCCGATATTTATGTTATGAAAGAGTACGAAAATGAAAAAAAAAAAAGATCATTTTTTCCTTATTTGATCGGATCATAAAGAAACTTTGGGATTGCTGAATCACAGACGAGATAAATATATAAAGCAACGGAACCATCATAGTATTTTTTGACTCCTCCGAAAGGAAAGATGGTAAATGGATCATTCAACGATCTGGGTCTGATGGATTCTATTTGTCTCTTTCTTCGATGGAAGGGAAAAGGAAATTCCATTGCGGAGCCGTATGCAATGCATAAAAGATGCCTGTACGGTTGTTCAATTCTAATTCTATCTTTTTATTCTTGTTATTCTTTATCCCTTCCCTTCGACCGATCGTGCGAGATAGAGGAACCGTTCATTATGTTATATCATCAGGGTTATGATCCACCAACCTGCTAGTTCTTTTTATGAGGCACCCACAGGAGAATTTATCCTGGAAGCGGAAGAACTACTGAAACTCCGCGAAACCCTCACAAGGGTTTATGTACAAAGAACCGGCAAGCCTTTATGGGTTATATCCGAAGACATGGAAAGGGATGTTTTTATGTCAGCAACAGAAGCCCAAGCCCATGGCATTGTTGATGTTGTCGCGGTCGAAAATACCGGGGATTTCACATAAATTCTTGATTCCATTTCGAACCATAATTCGAATGAGCCGTGATTTGATATTTTATCTTCTTAACCTGGTAAAATATTATATGAAATGGAAGTAATTCATAATCATCCGGTTAGGATCGATCTAAACCAGCCCATTCTGTATACGATTCAGCATGCCAACTATTAAACAACTTATTAGAAACACAAGACAGCCAATCAAAAATGTCACGAAATCCCCTGCCCTTCGAGGATGTCCTCAGCGTCGAGGAACATGTACTAGGGTGTATGTGCGACTCGTTCAGATCATGATCTGGAACAAATGAGACGATTTTTCCAGTATCAATGACCAGTACCAATGAGTAGGATAGAATGGAAGAACTCCATTCCATTCACTATCTCAAAATAAAGATCTATCATATACCTCTATTGTGTATGGAATTTATGGTTTCCATTGGTGCAAATCCAATCACCTCGATTTGAGATGAAAATCAATTCCCCATTGGTAGCAAATGGTTATCCATTAAGCGGGGAAAATAGTATTTTAAAAGCAGAAAGATTATGCTTCTACTCTTGCAAGAACGGACTAACAGGGTTAGCTACCTAGCCAACCTTCATAATTAAATGCCGTCACTGTATGGATGGATCTCATTGTGAAAAGACCTATATACTGGATAATTTTATGGGTAGAGCCAAAGAGTGTGAACTGTACAAGTTACTAATAACATTGATTAAATGGGGGAAGGAGCTCCGGTGTATAGAGAGGACCTCACCGTTTAAGAAGTAATCATAGAAACGATGGAAGCCACTATTTATTTATTTCTCCATTTTTCTCTATTTATTACTACCTATTTACTAGATATTTTATATCTAATATCGGTACAATTTCTTATTCCGAGGTGAAATGCCTGGAAGAAATCAAAAATCGTGGTTGGGAAGGTCATAGTAGCAAAAGCCATTGGAATTTTTATTTTATACATCGGAAGAATCCGTTTTGTTACTAATAAACTAGGGGAGGGGAAAAGAATGACTGAAAGAAAAGAAATCAATTAGTTATTCATCAAGGTTTCATTTGATTCAATGACCAGAGTTAGGCGGGGATATATAGCTCGGAGACGTCGAACAAAAATTCGTTTATTTGCATCAACCTTTCGAGGGGCTCATTCAAGACTTACTCGAACTACTACTCAACAGAAAATGAGAGCTTTGGTTTCCAGTCATCGGGATAGATGCAGGCAAAAGAGAGATTTTCGTCGTTTGTGGATCACTCGGATAAATGCAGTAACTCGTGAAAATGGGGTATCCTATAGTTATAGTCGATTAATGCACGATCTGTACAAGAGGCAGTTGCTTCTTAATCGTAAAATACTTGCACAAATAGCTATATCAAATAGGAATTGCATTTACATGATTTCAAATGAGATTATCAAATAAGGCGACTGGAACGAATTCACCGAAATGATTTAAACGGAGTTCCCCGGAGAATGAACTCCGGGAAGGTAGAGTAGAAATGAATATGATAAATATTAGAAATGAACGAACACTTTTCAATAAAAAAAAATATTTTTTCTTCCCCATTCATTCTTTTTTTTTTTTTCTTACGACGCGACAATCAAGTATCTCGGCTTTTTCGAACAAAACCTCAATCTGAGTTTGAATTCCAATTAGAGTTTTGATTCAATTGAGAAGTAGGCCTATTTATTTCTGGTTTTAGGACCAGCAGTTCTAGGGGTCGACTCGGTTCTTTCAAATTGTTTCTCATTATTAAGAAAAGGTAACGAAGATAAAATACGAGCTTGTTTTATAGCAATAGTAATTAATCGTTGTTGTTTCAAGGTCAATCTATTCACTCGTCTAGATAATATTTTTCCTTGTTCACTAATAAATCGACTAATTAAACTCATATTTCTATAATCAATTCGATCCCCCGATCCAATTGGGGGCAAACGCCTACGAAAAGATCGCTTGGATTTACGAAAGGGTCGCTTGGATTTATCCATGATTTATTCCTTATCTCTAAAATCTTATTTCTTCATTCATTTCGGTTTCGGATCCGACCGAAATAGTAATAGTACTTGATTTGTTTATATTTTATATATCTATCTATATGTAATTTTGTCCTGTTCCTTGGAAGGGTGGAACAGACATTCTATTCTGTTCGATCTATTTCTTTATCTCCCCATGAATCGTATGCTTGTAACAATAAGGACAGAATTTTCTCAAGTCCAATCGACTAGGCGTATTGTGTCGATTCTTTTGAGTAATATATCTGGAAATGCCCCGCGATTCCTTATTTAAATCATTTCGGACACAACTGGTACATTCCAAAATAACTCTTATTCTGACATCTTTACCCTTGGCCATGAACCTCCTTTGGATTTTGGATTCCCTCCACTCTTCTATTTTCGATCTGAATCGAAGAATACGAAAAGAAGGAAAAATAAATAGAAGTTGCTAACTGATAACTCGAAATCCAATTATGAAAGATTTCGCTGCAATCAATAGAGTAATAATAAGTAATACAATTATTTCTAACTATCCATTATTTCTAATCCCAGTCAGTATTTCATTTACTATCTTGTATGCTCTTGAACAGCCTGTCCTAGACCCACATTTCTATTTCTGTTCTCCCTCTATTAATTCTATGCTGAGCCCGAGTTTCGCTGAGGTTTAATCCACTTTTCTTTCTCTTTCCTTCCTAAACAACTTAAAAAAAAAATTCAAAAGGGTGGATTAGTCACAGAGAATTTGTTGTATCTCTAATCTTCTTCACCCCTTCCCATGTCAATAACTAGAATGAAAAAAAGGGGAATGTCAACGCATCTGGGAATAAACGATTGATCTCTATCAATAGACCTGCTAAAGACCCGAACCATAGCGTAGTTAGCACAGGTGCCACGGAGAGATATGTTTTTATATCTCGCATTGAAAATCCTCCTTCTTTATTGGAATACATATATGATCAGATGTATCTGTAGCTAAAGATCACTTGTATTTGTACACGAAATCCCTAATCCCGAACTAAAATGAAAATGAATATGTACAATAATCCGGTGGATTAGATCTACTTGTCCCTAAAACAGAAAAAGATGACCCTTTCTTACTGAGCATTACCGATAAATATTCATTTTTTTATACGTTAGGTTTCATATGTATATAATTCTTTGATTATATGAAATCAAAAAGAAGAAATGGCAAGAGAAATTGTCTCTAGATATTAGGAAATAACGATGTGGAAAACAAGACAAGGATTCCCTACAATGAAACTGTACAACAATTGAAAGGGATGTAGCGCAGCTTGGTAGCGCGTTTGTTTTGGGTACAAAATGTCACGGGTTCAAATCCTGTCATCCCTACCTATTACTTCTCCTATGGGCAGTAACGAGGGATCAGTTGAGATCGATTCAAATTGGACTGGACTGGACATAATTTTGCATTTTATGATACTACATGCATGCAAGGTGTATTGGGGGTACAAAAAGAATCCCTTTCTTTACAGTTGTATCTCCTGTCATAAGAAAGCGCTCTTAGTTCAGTTCGGTAGAACGTGGGTCTCCAAAACCCGATGTCGTAGGTTCAAATCCTACAGAGCGTGATTCTGTTTTTGTAATGTTGAATCACAATAAAATAACTTTACTAACTTGAACTGCAACCTGAATTTGACCTCCTGCAGCTTAAGAAGGAGGTCAATCAAAAAAGAGATGTTACTCAATCAAAGGTCCAACTGATCTCCGCGTCTGTATTGTAAATATGCAGTTACGAATAATCCGGCCAAAGTAATAGGAATTAGACCTAAGACGATTCCAAATAGAAAAACTTCAATCATTTCAATTTGTTGGAAAGGGTAAAAATAGAGGTAATATCTATCCCTAAATATTACTCCGAATCACCCATGAATCTCAATGATCAAGAATTGGTAATTAACGCGGGAAGGAACTATCGAATACCTGAAATCTCACAGAACTATTTATTTTGATGAATTATTCATTCAATTAATTTCAAATAAGTCGTATCTTGCTCAGACCAATCAATAGAGCTGGGGTTATAGTTGAAGCAGCTAGTAGAAAACCGAAATAACTAGTTATAGTGGGCATGAAGGAGCTAAATGAGATACGTTCTTTTTTTTTTACATATGTTTATAAAGCACTTACCTAAGTTTCAATTTTTGCGAGATGTGATGATCAGAAAAAATACCAATTGACAGAATCAGTTCCAATTGAAAGTTCTTGATTCATCAGTCATTATAGACGGCACTGACAAAGATAGAGTAGCAGAGGTAGAAAAAAAAAAAAAGATTGATTTATCATCTGTGACATCTACCAATGTCGGGATTTCAAATCAACAGATTCATTGAGCAACTCGTGAGTAAAGTAATAGTCAGAAGAACTGTGTCGTGTAACTTCATTCAAAAATGAAATTATCTTTGAATAACTATAGAATAAAAGAATTGGATTTCAAAAGAATTTCCATTTTGACCATTTATTTCTTTTCTTTTTCAATTTATCAATTCCTATTATCCTTTTAGGTTCCACAGTCTGTCTTTCCATATCATGGAGTTCCATCCTTGTAGCTAGGTCAAGAAGGAACCTTTGGATCTAATCCAGTAATGGTTGCATCACGAATATTGATTGTTCAAACTATTTATTGTTTCTTCTCTTTCTTTCATCGAATACTATCTACTACTGTAGAACCAACCAATTACTTGAAATGAAAGGATTAGAAAAAAAGAAAAATATCTTTTCTACAACCATGAGAGGGGATTTCTATATTTTGCATCTAATTGAATTGTGTGGAATATGATAATCTCGTTCATTAATTATTAGAACTAGAACCCGTTGACTCAAACTTTACTAAGAACTTCAGTTTCTAGTCCAAAGCCAATACTTGAAACCCTATACTACAGAAATTTGATCAATTTTTGATTGAATGACACGCGGTTCCGCATAGACAAGTAACAAGAAAGGAAAAGGGGAATTATGTACCATTTCTTTTCGATACTGATTGAAACTGCGTTGCTGTGTCAGAGGAAGGATAGCTATACTGATTCGGTATACTCTAAATACACCTTCGGTACAATATTGACGATCTCACAAAGATGAAATATCAGTAGTTTTCCATTTACTGATCCCATCTTTCAAGGAATCGATCCCCCTTTGACTGTACAAGAATATGTGGAGCTCAGCATGTCTGGAAGCACGGGAGAACGTTCTTTTGCTGATATTATCACCAGTATTCGATACTGGGTTATTCATAGTATTACTATACCTTCCCTATTCATTGCGGGTTGGTTATTCGTCAGCACGGGTTTAGCTTATGATGTGTTTGGAAGCCCTCGGCCAAACGAGTATTTCACAGAGAGCCGACAGGGGATTCCATTAATAACTGGCCGTTTTGACCCTTTGGAACAACTCGATGAATTTAGTAGATCCTTTTAGGAGGCCTCAATGACCATAGATCGAACCTATCCAATTTTTACAGTGCGCTGGTTGGCCGTTCACGGACTGGCTGTACCTACCGTTTCTTTTTTGGGGTCAATATCAGCAATGCAGTTCATCCAACGATAAACCTAATCTGAATTATAGAGCTACGACACAATCAAACCCGAACGAACAAAATGTTGAATTGAATCGTACCAGCCTCTACTGGGGGTTATTACTCATTTTTGTACTTGCTGTTTTATTTTCCAATTATTTCTTCAATTGAGAGAAAGAAAGAGAATAGTAGGAATTCTCTTATCCCATTCGGAAGGATATCATCCTCATAATTATCCATGACTGTTTATGTCTCTAGCATGACCACTTGATGAAATGTGGAGGGAAGCGGGGTAAATGGCCGATACTACTGGAAGGATTCCTCTTTGGCTGATAGGTACTGTAACTGGTATTCCTGTGATTGGTTCAATAGGTATTTTCTTTTACGGTTCATACTCCGGATTGGGCTCATCCCTATAGTGATCGGATGAGAACCGGATTGTGGACATGAAAAAGTAAGAACTCAACAGGACCTTACCCCTCGAATCAGACAAAACAAAGAGGGGTAAGGTCCTGTTGAGTTCTTACTCTTCCAGCGAGACTTTGATCCATTTCATAACATAAAGGTTGGAAATTCATTCAGTCAACATAAGAAGAATATTTGATTCGTAGAAATGACAAAACGGATCCTTTGCTTCGATCCGATGTTTAAAACCACCCCATTCCTTTGTTTCTAATGATGTTTTTGAAGAATTTAATCCCTTGATTGTCATAGTATCTGTTCCTCTATAGTATGGACGGACTCTTCCGAAGCAAGAAGAAAGAAGGAATCAATCGATTTTATGGATGACACAATATGGATTTCTACAGATGAGACATTCTTCAAATCAATTCCAATTAGTATGGAAATGAACCTTACTCCATAAATAAAATTTCAAGCAAAAGACACTTAATTTAATGCCCGAGTGTGGTGAAAAAAAAAAAGTGAAAATCTTGGATTTTTGCACATATCCAAATCCTTATTGATTATCTCATCACAGCGAAAATTTGCTTTTTTTTTTTTTATAAGTTCATTGAAGAAGTTCTATTTGCTCAATGAGTGATTCCCCCCGCCCCCCCCTTTTTTTTTGTTTGTCCACTACTGCTTATGAATCTAAAGAAAGAGGTTATAATAGTCCTGGAAAAGAAAATCGTAATCTTTAACGAACAGGATCAAGAATCATTATTATTTCCACACAGGAAAAGGGTGAAAAATTCCTTTTCTTGTGTGGAAGATTAGTAAGACGAGCAATCCCTCCTAGAATCATTTGTTACTTTCATTTATTCCTTGCCATTTATTTTCTTCCTTGCCTATTATCTAATAGAATTCGATTCTATTAGGTACAATAGAATCAAAAACTATTGATGCATTACATGGCATTTATAATCTGGGATTAAGAGGCCTGGCATAGTCACACCACTCCAATTTTTTTTTTGAAAAAAAAAAAAATGTCAAGTAGCCTTCTTCAGAATATACATATTATTACTAGGAACGGGGCACAAACAATTCCTGACATCTCGCCGAAAAACAGTATAAAGAAAAAAGCTTTTCATTATTTTTTTGATCATACATAATTGCATCGATCAACAATAGTTCGTCTCTTTTTACCAATTTGATGGATCCATGTATCTAGAAATTCATTTCGGACAATTGAACCTTCTCAAACTGTTTCTTTTTAAGAACCAAAAAGATTTGTGCCAGAATAACAGATACCAAAAAGAACAACAACCCTTGGACACGTAATGGATCTTGAAGTACTATTTCTGCATCTCCCTGACCAAATCCACCCACATTAGGATTACTCGTTAATGGTTGATCAAGCTTGATAGATTCACCCTCTGAAACAAGAAGTTCCGGTCCTGGAGGTATAATATCAATTACTTGGTGTCCATCCGATGCATCAGCTATGGTTATTTCATACCCCCCTTTTTCTTTACGTACTATTCTGCTTACTATACCCGCTCCTGTAGCATTATAGACTGTATTGTTACTCTTACCCCCATCGGGATAAATCTGGCCCCTTCCCCTGTTCCCACCTACGTATATAGGATATTTTAAGAAGTTAACGTCTTTCTTAGTAGCAGGGTCCGGAGAAAGAATGGGAAAGACGATTTCACTATATTTCTGACCAGGAACAGGACCTATCACAAGAATATTTTTTTTAGTGGGGCGATAACTCTGAAAAGACAGAGTGCCTATCTTTTCTTTCATCTCGGGAGAAATACGATCGGGGGGAGCTAATTCGAATCCATCGGGTAAAATAAGAACAGCCCCCACATTCAAAGACCCCTTTTTACCATTAGCAAGAACTTGTTTCAGTTGCATATCATAAGGGATTCTAACAACTGCTTCAAATACAGTATCAGGAAGCACAGCTTGTGGAACCTCAATATCCACGGGTTTATTAGCTAAATGGCAATTGGCACATACAATACGCCCAGTTGCTTCTCGTGGATTTTCATAACCCTGCTGCGCAAAAATAGGATATGCATTTGAAATAGATGTCCTAGTTATTACATATATCATGATCGATACGGAAATGAATCGAGTCATTTGTTCCTTTACCCAAGAAAAGGTATTTCTATTTTGCATGGTCCAATCATTGATCCCGGAAATTTCTACAATAAATTAGGTAGGTAGCTAATATAGTTAGTATAGTATAGTTCCCTATCCACGATTCTGATATTGTACTGGAATAATTGTACTGGAATATAGGAGGAATCGAATTCCCTGGACGGGTAAAAGTATAAAGAGTGGGATTATTTGATTGATATCAGCGGATCAAATGAGTTCTTCATTCATTCATTGAATGATAAATGACTACAAGTGAAGGAGATACACGATTTAAATAATGGAAGATCCAATATTTCAAAATTGTATCTAGAATGACTGGAAAGGTAGAAACAAGACCAGATATAATTTGATCGTTATGGGAAAATCCAAAATCTTTGTAGATCGAGCCAATCATTAGTTCCCAACCATAAGGCGAGTGGAATCCGATACATAAATCAGTTAATAAAAGAATAGAAAAAGCTTTTATTGTGTCACTTAAGTTATAGAGGAATTCCTGAACCCAAGAATTCAAAATGAGAAGTTCTTCATTACCCAGAATAGAATAACCGCTTAGAATAGCGAAACAGATTATATTTGCCGAGAAATCCAAAATGATATGGATATGATCTTCATTGTGCATTTTGATCAATTGTATCGTTTCTTTGTGGATTCCTATACGAAACTTTTGTATCTGTGTCTCCTGGTAGTCCTTTATCATTTCGTCCAACAGGAATAGTTCTTCTAATTCTATGAATCTTTCTAGAACGTTATTTTCTTGAATATCATTCAAAAAAGTTTCGGATTGCCTGGTATTCCACCAATGAGTAACCCAAGGTTCCAGACTTTTATTAAATGAGAGAGAGATCCACCAGGGCAAAAAGACTATAGATGCAAGATATGGGAGGGGAGTCAATGCTTTTTTCTTTTTTGGCACTCTTTTTTTCTTTCATTGTTTAGTCCTTGGATCTGGAAAGAATATAGAAATAGAATCAAATAAAAATGAAATGAAAAAATAAGGGCCCATTTCAAATGAAAGAAATAATCAAATATTGTTTCCAGATATCCCATGGTCAAATTCGAACCAATTGCATCTTCATTTGTTCCTTTCGATGAATGCAACCACTTGAAGTAATGAATATTATTCGGATTTTGAGACAAAAAAACTCCCCCTCGATCAATCAATTATTTCGAAATGTTTGGCTGGCTACCCACAGCCCAGGAATAATTGAAGGGATATTTTTGAAGAATATTGATGATGAAATCCGAAAGGAGTGGCAAAAGGAGAGAGAAATTGGATGGTTATGAAAGATCCAATCGTTTGGCCATCAAGGAGCAAAAGAGAGGATAAGATAAAAAGAAAGATCGATTGACAAATGACAAAAGGGAGATAATTTATGAGAGATGATCCATCTGTATCTAACGTATCAATTCAAAATATTGGGCCTAAAAAGATGAATTCTGTACTGTATTCCGAAATGTTCTGATATGTGTGATGAATACATACTTATTGGACTTCTTACTAATATGAAAGAATTGAGTTGAGTTCCATATGCATAAAAATAGTTTTGGTGGACAAAACTTGCTTCTTATTATGGTTGTTCCATATATGCCTGCTTGCTTGCTTTATTCTATAGGCCACAGTACAGCGGCATTACCAACAGAACGGGTGAAATAGAATCTAACATGATTTGCTCGAATGAACGTTCCGAAGAAACTTCGCTTATATTAAAAGTAAAAGGGGATTCCTGAGCTCCTTCCCTCATACTGAGAAAGAAAACATTCATTCTTCATCACAGTTTATTTCAAAATACTTCAATTGGTACACGCAAGAAATAGGCCGATTCGGCAGCTTTTTGTTCAATTTCTCGTGGAGTCAAATTCTCATCAGTTCGAGTCAAGGGGATAGCTCCCTGGCCTCTAATTTCCATATAAAGGACACGACGGGAATAAAGGCCCTCTTTAACTTCCATTCTGATCGACTGGATATCTCTCATAAGAAATCGAAGGAAGATTCGACGATTTATTCCAGGAAATCCCCAACGAAAAATACACACGACCCCTTCTTTTCTATCGAATCGATCATAACCACTACCCACATTCCACGAAATTGTGCACCACAAATAGGAACTAATGAACAGACCCGCGATCCCATAAAAAGACATCACGATCCCTTGTGGAAAAAAAATTATTTGCTGAGACGGGAATAAGGATATCAAATTCCTACCAAGATAACTGGAAGTTCCAACCAATAAGAATCCTAGCGAACCTAAAAAAAGGATAAAGGCCCAGCAGAAATTACTTGTTTTTCGAGACCCCGTTATAAGTTCTATCCATATACGTTCTGATCGCCAGTTCATACTAGATCCAGTTGCATTCTATTGGAATTGAGAGAATAAGCCAAATGAATTTGACTTTACCTTTTTGGCTCCCGAAGTAACTCTCATCAACTAGCACTATTATGATGTGAACCCTTAGCAGTAATTCATCGAATTGGTTAGATATAAAATAATAACATCCCCTTCATATGATCCCATTATGTATATCTACATAACATATAGATACATTTACTTTCTATTTCAGATATAGATATCCGCCGATCTATTTTAAAACAGCTATACCCGCATATACATGCATTTATCCATAGATCATGTATCTGCATGCATAACATAACAGCCTTTTCCTTTTTATTTGTTATTTGTATTATTTTTGTGTTCGAGGGGAGCCACATATCGTACCATATTCCACTAAATAGGTATCTGTATTATGATCCAAGTCCAAGTGTTGAAATAAATTGATGAGATTTAGTCCCATCGGATCTAAACAATCTTGTTTTTTTGAACATGAAGAGATAAAGACGCCATTGCAATTGCCGGAAATACTAGGCCCACTAAAGGCACAAAAATAGAGGGTAAGTTGAGATCTGTCATAGAATAGGTGCCTCGATTTAATATTTGTACCTGTTATAAAAGATATCTCCTGTTATAAAAGATATCTTATGATAAGTCTATCTATTATAAGTATTATAAGTATATAATAAGTTCAAGGAATGTAGAACTAAATAAATGTACCTATTCATCTTTCTACACGAAATATACGTATGATAATCCGCTTTATTATTCTTGTTCTCCCGTCCTTATCTTTTTATTTTAATAAGGAGAATAAGGGGTTTATTATGAGTTCCCCAAAAATTCGTTAGAATCTGATCCAACAGGAATTCATAGTCAAGTCAAAAATGGAGGTTCTCGGGAGATATAGAAATATACAACACTTCGATTCGATTTATTTTATTCTATTATAGGTTTTCATTACTTGAATTTTGATTCAAAGGAAAGAAACCATGTAGCTGAAATAATTCACTCAGAACACCCTTTAAAGGATTACGTGGTACGATTGAATCGAATAAGCCCTTATGGAATGAATACTCAGCCGCTTGTGAACCGTCGGGTACTGTCTTATTCAATGTTTGTTCAATTACTCTTTTACCCGCAAATGCAATGTAGGCATTGGGCTCGGCAATAATGATATCTCCCAACATACCAAAACTGGCTGTCACTCCACCGGTTGTAGGAGATGTAAGGATTGATACATAGAATAACTTTTTATTTGATTGATAATTATATGAAGCGGAAGATATTTTCGCCATTTGCATCAAGCTCAAACTTCCTTCTTGCATGCGTGCTCCTCCAGAAGCACACACCATAATAATAGGTAGAGATCCATTAGTAGCATACTCGATCAAACGGGTTATTTTCTCGCCTACTACGGATCCCATACTACCCCCCATGAACTGAAAATCCATAACCCCAATTGCTATGGGAATACCATTTAGTTGACCTATGCCTGTTTGAACAGCCTCGGTTAAACCTGTCTTTCTTTGATAAGAATCGATACGATCTCTATAAGGTTCCTCCTCCGAGTGAAATTCAATGGGGTCGATAGAGACCATGTCTTCATCCATAGGATCCCAAGTGCCCGGATCAATCGAAAGTTCGATTCTATCTGAACTACTCATTTTCAAATGATATCCACATTGTTCACAAATATTCATTTTTGACCTAAAAAATTTCTTATAATTTAATCCATAACAATTTTCGCATTGAACCCATAAATGTCTGTATTTTTTATTTATATCGAAATCATTAGATCTTCCTCTTATATTGAAATCGCTGCCATTACCACTAGTTCTTATACTTGAACTCCCATTGTCACTAACACTTACACTTTCATTACAAATGAAACTAGAAATGTAACTGTCACCGTAATTGTCGCTACTACTTGAAATATAACTCTCAATACTGATTTCAGGATGAAGATAACTATCAATGCAACTATTAATGTGATTATTCCAACTATATTTAATATCATACATGTAACGATCATAATAGCGATTGTTACTCTTAGACCCACTATTCAG
>NW_027519703.1:35000-37447 GCF_043159265.1 Tasmannia lanceolata | reverse complement strand
ACATTGGGGATATTGGCGGGACTATTCCATCTTAGTGTCCGCCCGCCCCAACGTTTATACAAAGGATTACGTATGGGCAATATTGAAACTGTACTTTCTAGTAGTATCGCTGCTGTCTTTTTTGCAGCTTTCGTCGTTGCTGGAACTATGTGGTATGGTTCAGCAACTACTCCCATAGAATTATTTGGTCCCACTCGTTATCAGTGGGATCAGGGATACTTCCAGCAAGAAATATATCGAAGAGTTGGAGCCGGGCTAGCCGAAAATCTGAGTTTATCGGAAGCTTGGTCTAAAATTCCCGAAAAATTAGCTTTTTATGATTACATCGGTAATAATCCGGCGAAGGGGGGATTATTCAGAGCAGGCTCAATGGACAATGGGGATGGAATAGCTGTTGGATGGTTAGGACACCCCATCTTTAGAGATAAAGAGGGGCATGAGCTTTTTGTACGTCGTATGCCTACTTTTTTTGAAACATTTCCGGTGGTTTTGGTAGACGGAGACGGAATTGTGAGAGCGGATGTTCCTTTTAGAAGGGCAGAATCGAAGTATAGTGTCGAACAAGTAGGTGTAACTGTTGAGTTCTATGGTGGCGAACTCAATGGGGTCAGTTATGGCGATCCTGCTACTGTGAAAAAATATGCTAGACGTGCCCAATTGGGTGAAATTTTTGAATTAGATCGTGCTACTTTGAAATCCGATGGTGTTTTTCGTAGCAGTCCAAGGGGTTGGTTTACTTTTGGACATGCTACGTTTGCTTTGCTCTTCTTTTTCGGACACATTTGGCATGGGGCTAGAACCTTGTTCAGAGATGTTTTTGCTGGTATTGACCCTGATTTGGATGCTCAAGTGGAATTTGGAACATTCCAAAAACTTGGAGATCCAACTACAAGGCGACAAGTAGTCTGATACAACATTACTCTAGCGTCTTTTGCCTCTATTTGATTTTTTTTTGATTTGACATAAGGTTAGGGTACCGTAGAAATCTTGATTTTAATCATCGCCTTTTCTTTGACTCTTGCCCTTTCTTTACTTTATCTGGGAAATGTTCCCAAATGCACAGGTGTGGAAGCTATAATTGTAAACCACGATCGAATCCATGGAAGCATTGGTTTATACATTCCTGTTAGTCTCGACTCTAGGGATAATTTTTTTCGCTATCTTTTTTCGAGAACCACCTAAGGTTCCGACAAAAAGGATGAAATGATTTTTTATTATCTCAATTGAAGTAATGAGCCTCCCAATACAATATGGGAGGTTCATTATTTCAACTAGTCCCCGTGCTCCTCGAATGGATCTCTTAGTTGTTGAGAGGGTTGCCCAAAAGCGGTATATAAGGCGTACCCAGTAAAGCTTACAAGTGAACCAGATATGGAGATGGCGACTAGGGTTGCTGTTTCCATTATTAGATAATTTCAAGACCACGACGGATCTACGCTACGAGAAGATCGTTTATTTACAACGGAATAGTATACAAAGTCAACAGATCTCAACCAATGCAATAGGATTTATGGCTACACAAACCATTGAGGGTAGTTCTAGATCTAGGCCAAGACGAACTATTACAGGGAATTTATTGAAACCATTGAATTCGGAATATGGTAAAGTAGCCCCTGGATGGGGAACTACTCCTTTGATGGGTGTCGCAATGGCTCTGTTTGCGATATTCCTATCTATTATTTTGGAGATTTATAATTCTTCCGTTTTACTGGATGGAATTTCAATGAGTTAGGTCCATAAGAACCATGAAGTCCTAGTTTTCAATCAAAATGAATTACTTAGGGATCAGATTTCTAGGCTATTCCGGTAGTTCGACCGTGGAATTCCGTTGTTTCGGTATTTCCGGAATATGAGTGTGTGACTTGTTATAATTGATCCTATTGATAGTACAGAGAATGGGTCTGTCATCTCGATCGAGATGGTTCTGCCTCGTCAGATATTCATTCTAGTATCTGAAGCACGGAATATAATCAAGAAATATTTGAACTATGATTCATACCTACTATTCAGACCTCGCGACCGGACTCCAAAAAATGAGAGGTATTTCATAAATTGAACGATTTTTCTTCCTTCAGAATCATGCTTTTTTGACCGAAGGACAAATGTTTCTCTGGATTTTTAGTCATTACATCCATTCATTGAATAAGTGATGATCAAATGGTTCTTACTCAGAGAACCTTTGGGCTTAGCTTGGGGGCTTTATTGAATCATCGTGGTTCTAGTATGAATCTGAGGTTTCAATCGATTCATAGGGTCTCAACAAGAGAATTCCTATCAATAGGAAACAAAACAATAGTAAATCCGCATTACGCACAAACAAAAACAAGAAATCAAATAACAAATAAATAAAATAGGGGAAGAGAAGATTCAAGAGGCCTATAACGATCACCATAAAGACAGATGAGCCAACTTGATATTTTGGCATTATCATCACAAAGAAGAGATTT
>NW_027519703.1:27500-32500 GCF_043159265.1 Tasmannia lanceolata | reverse complement strand
CAATTGTGAAATGTTTCTGTAAAATGTCCAATATCCGTTTTACATCTTCTATGCGCAAATGTTCAATTCTCATAAGATCTTCTTGACTCTTACTCAAAAGGTCCAATAATGTATGTATATTGGACCTTTTGAGACAATTATAGGTTCTGGGAGGCAATTCTGATTGGTCAATAAAAATACATTCCAATGCAATTCCTTTTTTGTTTTTCTTTAGATTAGCCAATTTATCCTGAAAGGTAAAAAAAGGTACAGTACCCCTGTTTAGATTGTTTAGATTGTCCTCTAAATTTATGTCCTCTTCCTCCCCATGTAGAAAAGGAATAAATAAATCAATCAAATTACGGGAAGCTTCGTGAAGTGCTTCTTTAGGAGTTAAACTTCCATTCGTCCATATTTCTAGAAAAAGTATCTCTTGTTTCTCATTCCCATTCCCATAAGAATGAATACTATGATTCGCATTTCGAACAGGCATGGATACAGCCTCTATAGGATAACTTCATCTTGATCGTTATTTGGGGTTTTCATACGATATCCGCGATCCCTCTCGATTTGTAATCCAATACACAAATCAATTGGTTCTGTCAGGCTAGCTATATGCTGTGTAGTATCAACCATTTTCACAGAAGGTGGCGAGATGATATCTTGAGCAGTTACGCATCTCGGACCCCTGACGAAAATAGATGCGTCGCAAGTTCCATACAGATTACTTCTCAATACAATTTCTTTCAAATTCATGAAAATTTCATGTACTGATTCTTCAATACCGACTATCGTAGAATATTCATGTGGTATCTTATCAGATTTTGCGCGTGTGATACATGTTCCTTCTATTTCTCCAAGTAAAGCCCTTCGCATAGCGATACCTATCATATCTGCTTGACCTTTCATAAGCGGGGACAGAATGAAACGTCCATAGGAAAGGCGCTTACTGTCTGTTCTTGATTCAACACACTTCCACTGTAGTGTCCGAGTGGATACTGCTACTTCCTCTCGAACCATACTAATATTATTGATCAGATCATTGAATCATTTATTTCTCTTGAAATCAGTTCAATTCTTATTTCTACACACGCCTTTTTTTAGGAGGTCTACATCCATTATGTGGCATAGGGGTTACGTCACGTACGAAACTTAATAGTATACCACTTCTGCGAATGGCTCGTAATGCTGCATCTCTTCCGAGACCAGGACCCTTTATCATGACTTCTGCTCGTTGCATACCCTGATCCACTACTGTACGAATAGCATTTCCTGCTGCGGTTTGAGCAGCAAATGGTGTCCCTCTTCTTGTGCCTCTGAATCCACAAGTACCAGCGGAGGACCAAGAAACCACCCGACCTCGCATATCCGTAACAGTTACAATGGTATTGTTGAAACTCGCTTGAACATGAATAACTCCTTTTGGTATTCTACGTCCATTCTTACGTGAACTAATACGCCCATTCCTACGCGAACCAATTCTTGGTATAGGTTTTGTCATATTTTAGCATCTCATAAATATGAGTCAGAGATATACGGATATATCCATTTCATGTCAAAACAGATCCTTTATTTGTACAACGGGTCCCTTACTTTAGAAAGGCCTTTTTAGAAAGATTACCCTTGTCTCTGTTTATGTCTCGGATTGAAACAAATTACTATAATTCGTCCTCGCCTACGGATCAGTCGACATTTTTCGCAAATTTTACGAACAGAAGCCCTTATTTTCATATTTGTCATTCCTTAATTCCGAATCTACTCTTTTGAAGAAAATAAGTCTCTTGAAATTTTGAACCTCGAATTGTATCCCCATGGAAGAAATGTTTAAAAAGTCACCTAATCGTTCGAACCTTTGTTGCGAAGTCTATAAATTATACGTCCCTTGGTTGAATCATAACGACTTACTTCGATTTTGACTCTATCTCCTGGTAGTATCCGTATAAAACTACGTCGGATCCTCCCCGAAACATAACCTAGAATCAGATCTTCATTATCTAAACGAACCCGGAACATACCATTTGGAAGTGATTCAGTAATTAAACCTTCATGAATCAATTTTTGTTCTTTCATTTCAGGTAACCCCCTTGAAGTATCAACTAATGGAGGAGGAGTGATATTAGACAACCTGCCTTTTCTCTCTTTTTCACAAATCGAAAGTTACGGATCAAATTCGGATATTCAGAAGGATCACCATATATAACATAAAATTTCTCCTCCAATTCTTTTTAGTCGAGCTTCTCGATCTGTCATTATACCTCGAGAAGTAGAAAGAATTACAATACCTATTCCACCTAAAATCCTAGGAATTCGTTTATAGTTGGAATAGATTCGTAGACCGGGTCGGCTGATACACTTTAAAATATTTCTATATGTTCCTTTCTGATTCCTTCTATGTCGCAGGGTTAAAACCAAGAAATATTTCTTGTTTTCTCGATGTTTCCTAACATTTTCAATAAAACCTTCTCGTAGAAGTATTTTAATAATGTTTTCGGTTATATTAGTAGATGCTATTCGAGCTGTTCTTTTTTTATCCATGTCAGCATTTCTTATAGAAGTTATTATATCGGCAATAGTGTCCTTACTCATGACGAACTATAATTATTAGGGCTTCCCCATTTTGATATAATCAACATGTTCTGTTTTTTTTTTTTCTTGATTTTCATTTTCACTTTCAATTTTTTTTTTTATGAATTATTAAAGGTATATGCATAAGACACAATCTACTAATGGATTTGATCTACTTCAGATACCCTACTATATAATGGTCTCATCTACTAGTCTTTATAATACCTCAGGAGCTAATGAGACTATTTTAGTGAAATTCAACTGTCTCAATTCCCGAGCGATCGCGCCAAAAACTCGAGTTCCTTTTGGATTTCCTTCTTGATCAATGACAACCGCTGCATTGTCATCATATCGTATTATCATACCGTTGTCACGTTTGAGTTCTTTACATGTACGTACAATTACAGCTCTGATCACTTCTGATCTTTCGAGAGGCATATTGGGTACTGCTTCTTTGATTACAGCAACAATAACATCACCGATATGAGCATATCGGCGATTACTAGCTCCGATTATTCGAATACACATCAATTCTCGAGCCCCGCTGTTGTCCGCTACATTCAAATGGGTCTGAGGTTGAATCATATCATTTTTTTTTTTTTGAATCTCTTATTTCAATGCAAAGGGCGAAGGAAAAAAGAAAGAAATATTGTCTGTCCAGAAATAAATAAATCTGCAATTGTATTTTTCATCAAAAATACTCCTTTCTTTTGGTTTCACATCCCTATCCCACAATAACGAATTGAGTTCGTATAGGCATTTTGCACGCAGCTATTGAAATAGCTGCTCTGGCTACAGTTTCTGAGACTCCGCCCATTTCATAAAGTATTCGACCCGGTTTAACGACGGATACCCAATATTCGGGGGATCCCTTACCCGAACCCATACGTGTTTCTGTGGGTCTGACTGTAACGGGTTTGTCGGGAAATATACGTACCCAGATTTTTCCACCACGACGCGCATATCGTGTCATTGCTCGTCGCCCTGCTTCTATTTGTCTAGATGTGATCCAAGCGGGTTCAAGTGCCTGAAGAGCGTATCTACCGAAACAAATACGATTGCCTCGATAAGATATTCCCTTCATTCTTCCTCTATGTTGTTTACGGAATCTGGTTCTTTTGGGGTTATAGTTGATGGTTGTTTCTCAACCCCATCTCTACTGCAGAACCGGACATGAGAGTTTCGTCTCATCCAGCTCCTCGCGAATGAAACGATTCAATAATATTACAAATACACATGTATTTAATGAATAATACACTGAATCATGGGATTTCTTGATAGTTAATCCATCATGTAGGAATCTGTATATCTTGTATATACAGCAGCTAGACGTATCTTTCTATTTCGATTTATAATTTATAGGACGTATATTTCTATTTATGGATAATGAATGCCTTTCTTTTTATAACGAATCCTTCTTTTGGCCTTTACTGAATGGAATCGCCCAAAATTTTGCAATCCAATAAGGAAAGGTTCGCGGGCGAATATTGACTCTTTAAAATCTGCTTCATTCGTAGGGTCAACCCATGACCTTTCAGAATAAATAAAAGGGTTCTTGGTTGGTTTCGCCATCCCACCCAATGAATCATTAGGATTCGTTTTTAATAGAATCTTGTGCAGTCACAGGTTCCGTCGTTCCCATAGCTTCTCCATTAATGGTTAGGTCTGAACTCTACAGTGGAGCTCCCAATTTCATTTGTTCCCGAGTCAATCTCCTCAGTCTCTATTGACTCGAGGCTCTTTATTATTTTCATTTTTCCTATGAACCGGATTCATCTACTTATAAACGAATCCGTATTGATGCTTTATCACGCTGCCTTTTATGAGATGATTCATAGACCATACATATTGGAATCATATAGCATTGATTGATATTCTCCTCCTTTCTTTCTCTCACCCCTCCTTTTACCCATATCCCTCTATTTTCGCTTTACAAACCATAATCAGATTTTTTTTTCCTTTATGAAAAAAAAAAAAACGATTTCAGTTGCTACAACTATATGATCAACACATCATATAGTGACTGCTTTCTTGGATCTCGATAATACGAAGCAATGAGCTGGTTATTAGTTCTCTAGTTATTAGTTATGGGCTGGTCCATTGTTTTTTTTTTTTTTGAATCCAACTCTAAAGAAAAAACCAACGAGTCACACACTAAGCATAGCAATTCTACCAAATGATCAATCGAATTTTTATTCAACCCTATATAATTATAATTAATAATTAGAAATAATTAATAATTCTAATTAGAATTGTTCATTTTTGATTGAAGGGAAAAAGAATGAATGAAAGAGTTTGTCATTTTTTGTTCTATCGCAGTATAGAATGGGAAGGAAAGACCCATTATTGCTCATCTACAAATATCCAAATTTTGATGCCTAATACCCCATAGATAGTTCGAACTGTATAGGAACAATGATCAATTTTAGCTCGAATGGTTTGTAGGGGAACCCTAC
>NW_027519702.1:7500-10000 GCF_043159265.1 Tasmannia lanceolata | reverse complement strand
TATTGATTAATACGTAATCGATCGAAGACTACTTGAAAACGGTGCTTCTGTTCAGAAACGAAATGTTCCAAATGTTCCTGGAAGTTCTTGCTCCCATTGGACCATTTGTATCTATATGCATCAGGATCCCGATTCATGGATCTCTCGGTTCGAGAAATAAGAGGATCGAACCATTTCTTCTGACTCTTTTTCAAATTCGATAAATGTGGGTTGATCGTATATTTGATTATAGTTAGATGATTCAGAGTATCATTTCCTATTTGATCCCTTTGAATTCCATATTCAAAGTTGCGATCGGATCTATTCATTAAAAAGAATCGATTCGATACATTTCTTATGTACCCATAGGTGCTATATTGGATTTGAATCCAATTTCGGATCAATCTATATTGATTGACCGCCTCCATTATGTTGTTGCTAGCAAATACCACTATTTTGGGTTTTGGATCTTCCAAATCATTCCCGCAGGAGATCCGGACCGATTTTTTTCTGATCCTTCGATAAAAAGATTCATTCTCTTCATAAAAAATAGGAGGTAGAACCAATAAAGATTTCTTTTTCGATTCATCCCTGGAGTTGAATACCTCATTCAAGAATTTTTTTTGATCCAATCCGTAGGAATCAATAGAAAAGGCAAATCCCTTATGATACACCAGATCCGGCTCGGTTATTGATAGAGTGAATAGATCCGCCATTTCTTGAAATCTCTCTTCTGATTCAAAATCGTGGTGTAACGTGTATCCCCCTTTGTTCCGGTCATGGAATAGATGAAATAAATCAAAAAATGGATTTTTGTTCAAGAATGAAATCTTATTGGAACTGTCCATATCCGGTTCATCCTTCGGAACCATAGCACATCCCGGATCTAATGAAATAGGATGAATTGAGACGGTATTTTGTAAATACGTAATTATCTTGAATATATCAACCATTTCTTTATTTTCCGATCGCCTGGATCGGACAAAAGAAACATCTTGTTGTTTCTTCAACAATTTCTGATCTCTAGTGGACCTCTCAGTAGGATTCGAACCCAGATTAAGTTCTGACCCTCTGTCAGAGAAAAAAGAACGAATTGATCTTGTAGGATTCCCAAGAAATTCGTCGATTTCTTCCGGAAGCAGATGATTATTCATCTGCTTCTCACGTTCCGTGAATAGCCGGGACATTGAGGAATATCCAGAAAGGCATTTCGGGAATCGATCTGATTCTATCTCTGTTCGTTCCGTTTGAAGAAAGGAAGGATCCCAAAGAATCGATCTTTCTTTTAGTTGCTGAATCTCTGTTTGATTGATCAATGTGTGATATTCCGAATCCTCATTACTAATGGAATCGAAATGATCTCTGGATTGATCAGAAGATCCTTTCAATTGGCTAGAATCCGTTACTTGAACGAAAATAGATCTTGTGGAATCATATTGAATATTTGACGATACATTCTGTACCTTGCTAAAAAACCGATCCTTGTTTACCAACCACACATTGTCTAACCAAATCAAATTCTCTCTCGATACCTTCCTCAAAAAATCCGATTCGTGCTGATTCTTCCCCCAACTAACGAAGAGATCTTGGCGGAATTGCCACATATGAAATTGAGCACAATTTTGTAAAGAAATACCCCACTTGTTTCTCGAGAAGAGATGGGAAACATGCTCAATATCATTTGATTGAATAGTTGCCTCAGCTCCTTGTTGTTTGAAGAAACCCTCCACTTCAATTGGTCTTTTTTCACGAAAAGCAGACATGAGATAACAAATCAAGTGTTTCACTAAGATTTCGAATAGCTGTCCCGAATTCAAGTTGATTATGTTTCGCTTCTTCCTCGGAGAAAGACGATCAAAGAATTCCCGATCATGGTCCTTGCGGATCGGATCATCCGTATAGGATACAAAAAGAAACTCCAGATATTTTATATCTTTCTCTCTGAATGAGATCTCAATTTCAGCTACGGTTTCATTAGATATCTTACAACTAGAATCCCTCTTTTTTACGATCCGGTTCCTCCACCACCGCGAACCCCAGTTAGATTCAGGCATGATACACTTTTGAGTTATTGGGAGAACCCAAGTACTCTCTTTCGGATCCATGAAACAACTCTCAGAGATCTTTTTCCCTTTTGGAAGATACAGGAGCGAAACAATCAACCTATTGATATTGGAAGACCAAAAAGATTCTTCCAATGTATCATTTCTGGGTCCAATGGAATTCATAGGTATAGGAAGAATAGGTATAGGAAGAAGCCCCATCAAATAGAGATTTTTTCTTTCGACCATATTTCGATTGTTAATACGATATATAAGGACCGCTACTACAAGCAGTACTACACCTTTGATCGTGAAATATCGATTGCTTGTTGAACCCTGTGAATCACGTGAAAGTAGGATACTCCAAATTCGGGGGTCAAAGAGTTTCATAAAACGTTCTTGGTGGAAAAAAATGTGAGTGAAAGATCCCACTGAATCGAATTTGGTCCATGAATCTAAGAAATAGTGAGAATTCTTGA